>NC_083359.1:52072500-52082500 GCF_030254825.1 Meriones unguiculatus
GTTAGGGTTAGGGTAGGGTTATATCACTTTTCAGTTTTCCTGTTATAATAATTGAACAGGCGACACATATGTGAATTAGTTTACAAAGTTGTGCTTTGCGTTTCTGTTCTTTCAATGGAAACTTGTTTCTGTGCTGTACAGTGCGAGATAACACTTTTCGGTTTTCCTGTATTCCTAATTGAGCGAGTGACACACATGTGATTCAGTTTACAAAGTAGTGCTTTTCATTTACGTTCTTTGGTTGGAAACTTGTTTCTGTTAGGAACAAGTTAGGGTTAGGGTTAGGGTTAGGGTTAGTGTTAGGGTTAGGTTAGGGCTGGGTAAGGGATAGGGTTAGCGTTAGGGTTAGGGTTAGGGTTAGGGGTTAGGGTTAGGGTTAGGGTTAGGGTTAGGGTTAGGGCCTTAGGGTTAGGGTTACGGTTAGGGTTATATCACTTTTCAGTTTTCCTGTTATAATAATTGAACAGGCGATACATATGTGAATTAGTTTACAAAGTTGTGCTTTGCCTTTCTGTTGTTTCGTTGGAAACTTGTTCTTGTGCTGTATAGTGAGATATATTACTGTTCAGTTTTCCTGTATTCCTAAAGGAGCGAGCGACACACATGTGATTTAGTTTACAAATTAGTGATTTTCTTTTTTGTTCTTTCATTTGAAACTTGTTCCTGTGCTGTACAATGTGATATATCACTTTTCAGTTTTCCTGTTATAATAATTGAACAGGCGACACGTATGTGAATTAGTTTACAAAGTTGTGCTTTGCGTTTCTGTTCTTTCGATGGAAACATGTTCCTGTGCTGTACAGTGTGTTATATCACTTTTCAGTTTTCCTCTTATAATAATTGAACAGGCGACACGTATGTCATTTAGTTTACAAAGTTGTGCTTTCCGTTTCTGTTCTTTCTTTGGAAACTTGTTTCTGTGCCATACAGTGTGAGATAACACTTTCCGGTTTTCCTGTATTCCTAAATGAGGGAGCGACACACATGTGATTTAGTTTACAAAGTAGTGCTTTGGGTTTCTGTTCTTCTTGGAAACTTGTTTCTGTGCTGTACAGTGTGATATATCACTTTTCAGTTTTCCTGTTGTAATAATTGAACGGGCGACACGTATGTGATTTAGTTTACAAAGTTGTGCTTTGCTTTTCTGTTCTTTCGATGGAAACTAGTTTCTGTGCCGTACAGTGCGAGATAACACTTTTCAGTTTTCCTGTATTCCTAATTGAGTGAGTGACACACATGTGATTCAGTTTACAAAGTAGTGCTTTTCATTTACGTTCTTTCGTTGGAAACTTGTTCCTGTTAGGAACAAGTTAGGGTTAGTGTTAGGGTTAGGGTTAGGGTTAGGGTTAAGGTTAGGGTTAGGTTAGGGCTGGGTAAGGGATAGGGTTAGCGTTAGGGTTAGGGTTAGGGATAGGGTTAGGGTTAGGGTTTAGGGTTAGGGTTAAGGTTAGGGTTAGGGTTAGGGCCTTAGGGTTAGGGTTAGAGTAGGGTTATATCACTTTTCAGTTTTCCTGTTATAATAATTGAACAGGCGACACATATGTGAATTAGTTTACAACGTTGTGCTTTGCGTTTCTGTTCTTTCGATGGAAACTTGTTTCTGTGCCGAACAGTGCGAGATAACACTTTTCGGTTTTCCTGTATTCCTAATTGAGTGAGTGACACACATGTGATTCAGTTTACAAAGTAGTGCTTTTCATTTACGTTCTTTCGTTGGAAACTTGTTCCTGTTAGGAACAAGTTAGGGTTAGGGTTAGGGTTAGGGTTAGGTTAGGGCTGGGTAAGGGATAGGGTTAGCGTTAGGGTTAGGGTTAGGGTTAGGGTTAGGGTTTGGGTTAGGGTTAGGGTTAGGGTTAGGGTTAGGGTTAGGGTAGGGTTATATCACTTTTCAGTTTTCCTGTTATAATAATTGAACAGGCGACACATATGTGAATTAGTTTACAAAGTTGTGCTTTGCGTTTCTGTTCTTTCAATGGAAACTTGTTTCTGTGCTGTACAGTGCGAGATAACACTTTTCGGTTTTCCTGTATTCCTAATTGAGCGAGTGACACACATGTGATTCAGTTTACAAAGTAGTGCTTTTCATTTACGTTCTTTCGTTGGAAATTTGTTTCTGTTAGGAATAATTTAGGGTTAGGGTTAGGGTTAGGGTTAGTGTTAGGGTTAGTTTAGGGCTGGGTAAGGGATAGGGTTAGCGTTAGGGTTAGGGTTAGGGTTAGGGTTAGGGGTTAGGGGTAGGGTTAGGGTTAGGGTTAGGGTTAGGGTTAGGGTTAGGGTTAGGGCCTTAGGGTTGGGGTTAGGGTTAGGGTTATATCACTTTTCAGTTTTCCTGTTATAATAATTGAACAGGCGACACATATGTGACTTAGTTTACAAAGTTGTGCATTGCCTTTCTGTTCTTTCAATGGAAACTTGTTTCTGTGCCGTACAGTGCGAGATAACACTTTTCAGTTTTCCTGTATTCCTAATTGAGCGAGCGACACACAGGTGATTGTGTTTAAAAGTAGTGCTTTGCTTTTCTATTCTTTCGTTGGAAACTTGTTCTTGTGCTGTACAGTGAGATATATTACTGTTCAGTTTTCCTGTATTCCTAAAGGAGCGAGCGACACACATGTGATTTAGTTTACAAATTAGTGATTTTCTTTTTTGTTCTTTCATTTGAAACTTGTTCCTGTGCTGTACAATGTGATATATCACTTTTCAGTTTTCCTGTTATAATAATTGAACAGGCGACACGTATGTCATTTAGTTTACAAAGTTGTGCTTTGCGTTTCTGTTCTTTCGATGGAAACATGTTCCTGTGCTGTACAGTGTGTTATATCACTTTTCAGTTTTCCTGTTATAATAATTGAACAGGCGACACGTATGTCATTTAGTTTACAAAGTTGTGCTTTGCGTTTCTGTTCTTTCTTTGGAAACTTGTTTCTGTGCCATACAGTGTGAGATAACACTTTCCGGTTTCCATGTATTCCTAATTGAGCGAGTGACACACATGTGATTCAGTTTACAAAGTAGTGCTTTTCATTTACGTTCTTTCGTTGGAAACTTGTTTCTGTTAGGAACAAGTTAGGGTTAGGGTTAGGGTTAGTGTTAGGGTTAGGTTAGGGCTGGGTAAGGGATAGGGTTAGCGTTAGGGTTAGGGTTAGGGTTAGGGTTAGGGGTTAGGGGTAGGGTTAGGGTTAGGGTTAGGGTTAGGGTTAGGGTTAGGGCCTTAGGGTTAGGGTTAGGGTTAGGGTTATATCACTTTTCAGTTTTCCTGTTATAATAATTGAACAGGCGACACATATGTGACTTAGTTTACAAAGTTGTGCATTGCCTTTCTGTTCTTTCAATGGAAACTTGTTTCTGTGCCATACAGTGTGAGATAACACTTTCCGGTTTCCCTGTATTCCTAATTGAGGGAGCGACACACATGTGATTTAGTTTACAAAGTAGTGCTTTGGGTTTCTTTTCTTCTTGGAAACTTGTTTCTGTGCTGTATAGGGTGATATATCACTTTTCAGTTTTCCTGTTGTAGTAATTGAACGGGCGACACGTATGTGAATTAGTTTACAAAGTTGTGCTTTGCTTTTCTGTTCTTTCGATGGAAACTTGTTTCTGTGCTGTACAGTGCGAGATAACACTTTTCGGTTTTCCTGTATTCCTAATTGAGCGAGTGACACACATGTGATTCAGTTTACAAAGTAGTGCTTTTCATTTACGTTCTTTCGTTGGAAACTTGTTTCTGTTAGTAACAAGTTAGTGTTAGGGTTAGGGTTAGGGTTAGTGTTAGGGTTAGGTTAGGGCTGGGTAAGGGATAGGGTTAGCGTTAGGGTTAGGGTTAGGGTTAGGGTTAGGGGTTAGGGTTAGGGTTAGGGTTAGGGTTAGGGCCTTAGGCTTAGGGTTACGGTTAGGGTTATATCACTTTTCAGTTTTCCTGTTATAATAATTGAACAGGCGATACATATGTGAATTAGTTTACAAAGTTGTGCTTTGCCTTTCTGTTGTTTCGTTGGAAACTTGTTCTTGTGCTGTACAGTGAGATATATTACTGTTCAGTTTTCCTGTATTCCTAAAGGTGCGAGCGACACACATGTGATTTAGTTTATAAATTAGTGATTTTCTTTTTTGTTCTTTCATTTGAAACTTGTTCCTGTGCTGTACAATGTGATATATCACTTTTCAGTTTTCCTGTTATAATAATTGAACAGGCGACACGTATGTGAATTAGTTTACAAAGTTGTGCTTTGCGTTTCTGTTCTTTCGATGGAAACATGTTCCTGTGCTGTACAGTGTGTTATATCACTTTTCAGTTTTCCTCTTATAATATTTGAACAGGCGACACGTATGTCATTTAGTTTACAAAGTTGTGCTTTCCGTTTCTGTTCTTTCTTTGGAAACTTGTTTCTGTGCCATACAGTGTGAGATAACACTTTCCGGTTTCCCTGTATTCCTAAATGAGGGAGCGACACACATGTGATTTAGTTTACAAAGTAGTGCTTTGGGTTTCTGTTCTTCTTGGAAACTTGTTTCTGTGCTGTACAGTGTGATATATCACTTTTCAGTTTTCCTGTTGTAATAATAGAACGGGCGACACGTATGTGATTTAGTTTACAAAGTTGTGCTTTGCTTTTCTGTTCTTTCGATGGAAACTAGTTTCTGTGCCGTACAGTGCGAGATAACACTTTTCAGTTTTCCTGTATTCCTAATTGAGTGAGTGACACACATGTGATTCAGTTTACAAAGTAGTGCTTTTCATTTACGTTCTTTCGTTGGAAACTTGTTCCTGTTAGGAACAAGTTAGGGTTAGGGTTAGGGTTAGGGTTAGGGTTAGGGTTAGGGTTAGGTTAGGGCTGGGTAAGGGATAGGGTTAGCGTTAGGGTTAGGGTTAGGGTTAGGGTTAGGGTTAGGGTTAGGGTTTAGGGTTAGGGTTAGGGTTAGGGTTAGGGTTAGGGCCTTAGGGTTAGGGTTAGAGTAGGGTTATATCACTTTTCAGTTTTCCTGTTATAATAATTGAACAGGCGACACATATGTGAATTAGTTTACAACGTTGTGCTTTGCGTTTCTGTTCTTTCGATGGAAACTTGTTCCTGTGCTGTACAGTGTGTTATATCATTTTTCAGTTTTCCTGTTATAATAATTGAACAGGCGACACGTATGTCATTTAGTTTACAAAGTTGTGCTTTGCGTTTCTGTTCTTTCTTTGGAAACTTGTTTCTGTGCCATACAGTGTGAGATAACACTTTCCGGTTTCCATGTATTCCTAAATGAGGGAGCGACACACATGTGATTTAGTTTACAAAGTAGTGCTTTGGGTTTCTGTTCTTCTTGGAAACTTGTTTCTGTGCTGTACAGGGTGATATATCACTTTTCAGTTTTCCTGTTGTAATAATTGAACGGGCGACACGTATGTGATTTAGTTTACAAAGTTGTGCTTTGCTTTTCTGTTCTTTCGATGGAAACTTGTTTCTGTGCCGAACAGTGCGAGATAACACTTTTCGGTTTTCCTGTATTCCTAATTGAGTGAGTGACACACATGTGATTCAGTTTACAAAGTAGTGCTTTTCATTTATGTTCTTTCGTTGGAAACTTGTTCCTGTTAGGAACAAGTTAGGGTTAGGGTTAGGGTTAGGGTTAGGTTAGGGCTGGGTAAGGGATAGGGTTAGCGTTAGGGTTAGGGTTAGGGTTAGGGTTTAGGTTAGGGTTAGGGTTAGGGTTAGGGCCTTAGGGTTAGGGTAGGGTTATATCACTTTTCAGTTTTCCTGTTATAATAATTGAACAGGCGACACATATGTGAATTAGTTTACAAAGTTGTGCTTTGCGTTTCTGTTCTTTCAATGGAAACTTGTTTCTGTGCTGTACAGTGCGAGATAACACTTTTCGGTTTTCCTGTATTCCTAATTGAGCGAGTGACACACATGTGATTCAGTTTACAAAGTAGTGCTTTTCATTTACGTTCTTTCGTTGGAAACTTGTTTCTGTTAGGAACAAGTTAGGGTTAGGGTTAGGGTTAGTGTTAGGGTTAGGTTAGGGCTGGGTAAGGGATAGGGTTAGCGTTAGGGTTAGGGTTAGGGTTAGGGTTAGGGGTTAGGGGTAGGGTTAGGGTTAGGGTTAGGGTTAGGGTTAGGGCCTTAGGGTTAGGGTTAGGGTTAGGGTTATATCACTTTTCAGTTTTCCTGTTATAATAATTGAACAGGCGACACATATGTGACTTAGTTTACAAAGTTGTGCATTGCCTTTCTGTTCTTTCAATGGAAACTTGTTTCTGTGCCATACAGTGTGAGATAACACTTTCCGGTTTCCCTGTATTCCTAATTGAGGGAGCGACACACATGTGATTTAGTTTACAAAGTAGTGCTTTGGGTTTCTGTTCTTCTTGGAAACTTGTTTCTGTGCTGTACAGGGTGATATATCACTTTTCAGTTTTCCTGTTGTAATAATTGAACGGGCGACACGTATGTTAATTAGTTTACAAAGTTGTGCTTTGCTTTTCTGTTCTTTCGATGGAAACTAGTTTCTGTGCCGTACAGTGCGAGATAACACTTTTCGGTTTTCCTGTATTCTTAATTGAGCGAGTGACACACATGTGATTCACTTTACAAAGTAGTGCTTTTCATTTACGTTCTTTCGTTGGAAACTTGTTCCTGTTAGGAACAAGTTAGGGTTAGGGTTAGGGTTAGGGTTAGGTTAGGGCTGGGTAAGGGATAGGGTTAGCGTTAGGGTTAGGGTTAGGGTTAGGGTTAGGGGTTAGGGTTAGGGTTAGGGTTAGGGTTAGGGCCTTAGGGTTAGGGTTAGGGTTAGGGTTATATCACTTTTCAGTTTTCCTGTTATAATAATTGAACAGGCGACACGTATGTGAATTAGTTAACAAAGTTGTGCTTTGCGTTTCTGTTCTTTCGATGGAAACATGTTCCTGTGCTGTACAGTGTGTTATATCACTTTTCAGTTTTCCTCTTATAATAATTGAACAGGCGACACGTATGTCATTTAGTTTACAAAGTTGTGCTTTGCGTTTCTGTTCTTTCTTTGGAAACTTGTTTCTGTGCCATACAGTGTGAGATAACACTTTCCGGTTTCCCTGTATTCCTAATTGAGGAAGCGACACACATGTGATTTAGTTTACAAAGTAGTGCTTTGGGTTTCTGTTCTTCTTGGAAACTTGTTTCTGTGCTGTACAGGGTGATATATCACTTTTCAGTTTTCCTGTTGTAATAATTGAACGGGCGACACGTATGTGATTTAGTTTACAAAGTTGTGCTTTGCTTTTCTATTCTTTCGATGGAAACTAGTTTCTGTGCCTTACAGTGCGAGATAACACTTTTCGGTTTTCCTGTATTCCTAATTGAGCAAGTGACACACATGTGATTCAGTTTACAAAGTAGTGCTTTTCATTTACGTTCTTTCGTTGGAAACTTGTTCCTGTTAGGAACAAGTTAGGGTTAGTGTTAGGGTTAGGGTTAGGGTTAGGTTAGGGCTGGTTAAGGGATAGGGTTAGCGTTAGGGTTAGGGTTAGGGTTAGTGTTAGGTTTAGGGTTAGGGTTAGGGGTTAGGGTTAGGGTTAGGGTTAGGGTTAGGGTTAGGGCCTTAGGGTTAGGGTTAGGGTTAGGGTTATATCACTTTTCAGTTTTCCTGTTATAATAATTGAACAGGCGACACATTTGTGGATTAGTTTACAAAGTTGTGCTTTGCCTTTCTGTTCTTTCGTTGGAAACTTGTTCTTGTGCTGTACAGTGAGATATATTACTGTTCAGTTTTCCTGTATTCCTAATGGAGCGAGCGACACACATGTGATTTAGTTTAAAAATTAGTGATTTTCTTTTTTGTTCTTTCATTTGAAACTTGTTCCTGTGCTGTACAATGTGATATATCACTTTTCAGTTTTCCTGTTATAATAATTGAACAGGCGACACGTATGTGAATTAGTTTACAAAGTTGTGCTTTGCGTTTCTGTTCTTTCGATGGAAACATGTTCGTGTGCTGTACAGTGTGTTATATCACTTTTCAGTTTTCCTCTTATAATAATTGAACAGGCGACACGTATGTCATTTAGCTTACAAAGTTGTGCTTTGCATTTCTGTTCTTTCTTTGGAAACTTGTTTCTGTGCCATACAGTGTGAGATAACACTTTCCGGTTTCTCTGTATTCCTAATTGAGGGAGCGACACACATGTGATTTAGTTTACAAAGTAGTGCTTTGGGTTTCTTTTCTTCTTGGAAACTTGTTTCTGTGCTGTATAGGGTGATATATCACTTTTCAGTTTTCCTGTTGTAATAATTGAACGGGCGACACGTATGTGATTTAGTTTACAAAGTTGTGCTTTGCTTTTCTGTTCTTTCGATGGAAACTAGTTTCTGTGCCGTACAGTGCGAGATAACACTTTTCGGTTTTCCTGTATTCCTAATTGAGCGAGTGACACACATGTGATTCACTTTACAAAGTAGTGCTTTTCATTTACGTTCTTTCGTTGGAAACTTATTCCTGTTAGGAACAAGTTAGGGTTAGGGTTAGGGTTAGGTTAGGGCTGGGTAAGGGATAGCGTTAGCGTTAGGGTTAGGGTTAGGGTTAGGGTTAGGGTTAGGGTTAGGGTTAGGGGTTAGGGTTAGGCTTAGGGTTAGGGTTAAGGTTAGGGTTAGGGTTAGGGCCTTAGGGTTAGGGTTAGGGTTAGGGTTATATCACTTTTCAGTTTTCCTGTTATAATAATTGAACAGGCGACACGTATGTGAATTAGTTTACAAAGTTGTGCTTTGCATTTCTCTTCTTTCAATGGAAACTTGTTTCTGTGCCGTCCAGTGCGAGATATCACTTTTCAGTTTTCCTGTATTCCTAATTGAGCGAGCGACACACAGGTGATTCTGTTTAAAAGTAATGCTTTGCTTTTCTGCTCTTTCGTTTGAAACTTGTTCTTGTGCTGTACAGTGAGATATATTACTGTTCAGTTTTCCTGTATTCCTAATGGAGCGAGTGACACACATGTGATTTAGTTTACAAATTAGTGATTTTCTTTTTTGTTCTTTCATTTGAAACTTGTTCCTGTGCTGTACAATGAGATATATCACTTTTCAGTTTTCCTGTTATAATAATTGAACAGGCGACACGTATGTGAATTAGTTTACACGGTTGTGCTTTGCGTTTCTGTTCTTTCGATGGAAACATGTTCCTGTGCTGTACAGTGTGTTATATCACTTTTCAGTTTTCCTCTTATAATAATTGAACAGGCGACACGTATGTCATTTAGTTTACAAAGTTGTGCTTTGCGTTTCTGTTCTTTCTTTGGAAACTTGTTTCTGTGCCATACAGTGTGAGATAACACTTTCCGGTTTCCCTGTATTCCTAATTGAGGGAGCGACACACATATGATTTAGTTTACAAAGTAGTGCTTTGGGTTTTTGTTCTTCTTGGAAACTTGTTTCTGTGCTGTACAGGGTGATATATCACTTTTCAGTTTTCCTGTTGTAATAATTGAACGGGCGACACGTATGTGATTTAGTTTGCAAAGTTGTGCTTTGCTTTTCTGTTCTTTCGATGGAAACTAGTTTCTGTGCCGTACAGTGCGAGATAACACTTTTCGGTTTTCCTGTATTCCTAATTGAGCGAGTGACACACATGTGATTCACTTTACAAAGTAGTGCTTTTCATTTACGTTCTTTCGTTGGAAACTTGTTCCTGTTAGGAACAAGTTAGGGTTAGGGTTAGGGTTAGGGTTAGGTTAGGGCTGGGTAAGGGATAGGGTTAGCGTTAGGGTTAGGGTTAGGGTTAGGGTTAGGGTTAGGGTTAGGGTAGGGTTATATCACTTTTCAGTTTTCCTGTTATAATAATTGAACAGGCGACACATATGTGAATTAGTTTACAAAGTTGTGCTTTGCGTTTCTGTTCTTTCAATGGAAACTTGTTTCTGTGCTGTACAGTGCGAGATAACACTTTTCGGTTTTCCTGTATTCCTAATTGAGCGAGTGACACACATGTGATTCAGTTTACAAAGTAGTGCTTTTCATTTACGTTCTTTCGTTGGAAACTTGTTTCT
>NC_083359.1:52685000-52925000 GCF_030254825.1 Meriones unguiculatus
TTCAATGGAAACTTGTTTCTTTGCCGTACAATGCGAGATAACACTTTTCAGTTTTCCTGTATTCCTAATTGAGCAAGCGACACACATGTGATTCAGTTTATGAATTAGTGCTTTGCTTCTCTGTTCTTTCATTCGAAATTTGTTCCTGTACTGTACAGTGCGATATATCACTTTTCAGTTTTCCTGTATTCCTAATTGAGCGAGCGACACACATGTGATTTAGTTTACAAAGTAGTGCTTTGATTTTCTGTTCTTTCATTCGAAACGTGTTCCTGTGCTGTACAGTGTGCTATATCACTTTTCAGTTTTCTTGTTATAATAATTGAACGGGCGACACGTATGTGAATTAGTTTACAAAGTTGGGTTTTGCGTGTCTATTCTTTCAATGGAAACTTATTTCTATGCCCTACAATGCGAGATAACACTATTCAGTTTTCCTGTATTCCTAATTGAGCCAGCGACACACATGTGATTTAGTTTAAATAGTAGTGCTTTGCTTTTCTGTTCTTTCGTTGGAAACTTGTTCCTGTCCTGTACAGTGCAATATATCACTTTTTAGTTTTCCTGTTCTAATAATTGAACAGGAGACACGTATGTGAATTAGTTTACAAAGTTGTGCATTACGTTTATGTTCTTTCGATGGAAACTTGTTTCTGTGCAGTATAGTGCGAGATAACACTTTTCAGTTTTCCTGTATTGCTAATTGAGTGAGCGACACACATGTGATTCAGTTTACCAATTAGTGCTTTGCTTTTCTGTAGTTTCGTTCAAAATTTGTTCCTCTGCTGTACAGTGCGATATATCACTTTTCAGTTTTCCTGTATTCCTAATTGAGCGAGTGACACACATGTGATTTAGTTTACAAAGTAGTGGTTTGGGTTTATGTTCTTTCCTTGGAAACTTGTTCCTGTTAGGAACAAGTTAGGGTTAGGTATAGGGTTAGGGTTAGGGTTATGGTTAGGGTTAGGGTTAGGGTTAGAGTTAGCGTTAGGGTTAGGGTTAGGGTTAGGGTTAGGGTTAGCGTTAGCGTTAGGGTAGGGTTAGGGTTAGGGTTAGGGTTAGGGTTAGGGTTAGGGTTTGGGTAGGGTTAGGGTTAGGGTTAGGATTAGGGTTAGGGTAGGGTTAGGGTTAGGGTTAGGGTTAGGCTTAGGCTTAGGGTAGGCTTAGGGTTAGGGTTAGGGTTAGGGTTAGGGTTAGCGTTAGCGTTAGGGTAGGGTTAGGGTTAGGGTTAGGGTTAGGGTTTGGGTAGGGTGAGGGTTAGGGTTAGGGTTAGGGTTAGGGTCAGGTTCAGGATTAGGGTTAGGGTTAGGGTTATGGTTATGGTTAGTGTTATATCTCTTTTCAGTTTTCCTGTTATAATAATTGAAAAGGCGGCACGTATGTGTATTAGTTTACAAAGTAGTGCTTTGCGTTTATGTTCTTTCGTTCGAAACTTATTCCTTTGCTGTACAGTGCGATATATCACTTTGTAGTTTTCCTGGTATAATAACTGAACGGGTGACACGTATGTGAATTAGTTTACAAAGTTGGGTTTTGCGTGTCTATTCTTTCAATGGAAACTTGTTTCTGTGCCGTACAATGCGAGATAACACTTTTCAGTTTTCCTGTATTCCTAATTGAGCCAGCGACACACATGTGATTTAGTTTACATAGTAGTGCTTTGCTTTTCTGTTCTTTCGTTGGAAACTTGTTCCTGTTCTGTACAGTGCAATATATCACTTTTTAGTTTTCCTGTTATAATAATTGAACAGGCGACACGTATGTGAATTAGTTTACAAAGTTGTGCATTGCGTTTATGTTCTTTCGATGGAAACTTGTTTCTGTGCCGTATAGTGCGAGATAACACTTTTCAGTTTTCCTGTATTGCTAATTGAGCGAGCGACACACATGTGATTCAGTTTACCAATTAGTGCTTTGCTTTTCTGTAGTTTCGCTCAAAATTTGTTCCTCTGCTGTACAGTGCGATATATCACTTTTCAGTTTTCCTGTATTCCTAATTGAGCGAGTGACACACATGTGATTTAGTTTACAAAGGAGTGGTTTGGGTTTATGTTCTTTCCTTGGAAACTTGTTCCTGTTAGGAACAAGTTAGTGTTAGGGTTAGGGTTAGGGTTCGCGTTAGGGTTAGGGTAGGGTTAGGGTTAGGGTTATGGTTAGGGTTAGGGTTAGGGTAGGGTTAGGGTTAGGGTTATGGTTAGGGTTCGCGTTAGGGTTAGGGTAGGGTTAGGGTTAGGGTTAGGGTTAGGGTTAGGGTAGGGTTAGGGTTAGGGTTAGGGTTAGGGTTAGGGTTAGCGTTAGCGTTAGTGTAGGGTTAGGGTTAGGGCTAGGGTTAGAGTTAGGGTTTGGGTAGGGTTAGGGTTAGGGATAGGGTTAGGGTCAGGTTCAGGATTAGGGTTAGGGTTAGGGTTAGTGTTATATCTCTTTTCAGTTTTCCTGTTATAATAATTGAAAAGGCGGCACGTATGTGTATTAGTTTACAAAGTAGTGCTTTGCGTTTATGTTCTTTCGTTCGAAACTTGTTCCTTTGCTGTACAGTGCGATATATCACTTTGTAGTTTTCCTGGTATAATAACTGAACAGGCGACACGTATGTGAATTAGTTTACAAAGTTGTGCTTTACGTTTATGTTCTTTCGATGGAAACTTGTCTTTGTGCCATATAGTGTGAGATAACACTTTTCAGTTTTCCTGTATTGCTAATTGAGAGAGCGACACACATGTGATTCAGTTTATGAATTAGTGATTTACTTCTCTGTTGTTTAATTCGAAATTTGTTCCTGTACTGTACAGTGCGATATATCACTTTTCAGTTTTCCTGTATTCCTAATTGAGCGAGCGACACACATGTGATTTAGTTTACAAAGTAGTGCTTTGATTTTCTGTTCTTTCATTCGAAACGTGTTCCTGTGCTGTACAGTGTGCTATATCACTTTTCAGTTTTCTTGTTATAATAATTGAACGGGCGACACGTATGTGAATTAGTTTACAAAGTTGGGTTTTGCGTGTCTATTCTTTCAATGGAAACTTGTTTCTGTGCCGTACAATGCGAGATAACACTTTTTAGTTTTCCTGTATTCCTAATTGAGCGAGTGACACACATGTGATTTAGTTTACAAAGTAGTGGTTTGGGTTTATGTTCTTTCCTTGGAAACTTGTTCCTGTTAGGAACAAGTTAGGGTTAGGTTTAGGGTTAGGGTTAGGGTTAGGGTTAGGGTTAGAGTTAGCGTTAGGGTTAGGGTTAGGGTTAGGGTTAGCGTTAGCGTTAGGGTAGGGTTAGGGTTAGGGTTAGGGTTAGGGTTAGGATTAGGGTTAGGGGAGGGTTAGGGTTAGGGTTAGGCTTAGGCTTAGGGTAGGCTTAGGGTTAGGGTTAGTGTTAGGGTTAGGGTTAGCGTTAGCGTTAGGGTAGGGTTAGGGTTAGGGTTAGGCTTAGGCTTAGGGTAGGCTTAGGGTTAGGGTTAGTGTTAGGGTTAGGGTTAGCGTTAGCGTTAGGGTAGGGTTAGGGTTAGGGTTAGGGTTAGGGTTTGGGTAGGGTGAGGGTTAGGGTTAGGGTTAGGGTTAGGGTCAGGTTCAGGATTAGGGTTAGGGTTAGGGTTATGGTTATGGTTAGTGTTATATCTCTTTTCAGTTTTCCTGTTATAATAATTGAAAAGGCGGCACGAATGTGTATTAGTTTACAAAGTAGTGCTTTGCGTTTATGTTCTTTCGTTCGAAACTTGTTCCTTTGCTGTACAGTGCGATATATCACTTTGTAGTTTTCCTGGTATAATAACTGAACGGGCGACACGTATGTGAATTAGTTTACAAAGTTGGGTTTTGCGTGTCTATTCTTTCAATGGAAACTTGTTTCTGTGACGTACAATGCGAGATAACACTTTTCAGTTTTCCTGTATTCCTAATTGAGCCAGCGACACACATGTGATTTAGTTTACATAGTAGTGCTTTGGTTTTCTGTTCTTTCGTTGGAAACTTGTTCCTGTTCTGTACAGTGCAATATATCACTTTTTAGTTTTCCTGTTATAATAATTGAACAGGCGACACGTATGTGAATTAGTTTACAAAGTTGTGCATTGCGTTTATGTTCTTTCGATGGAAACTTGTTTCTGTGCCGTATAGTGCGAGATAACACTTTTCAGTTTTCCTGTATTACTAATTGAGCGAGCGACACACATGTGATTCAGTTTACCAATTAGTGCTTTGCTTTTCTGTAGTTTTGCTCAAAATTTGTTCCTCTGCTGTACAGTGCGATATATCACTTTTCAGTTTTCCTGTATTCCTAATTGAGCGAGTGACACACATGTGATTTAGTTTACAAAGGAGTGGTTTGGGTTTATGTTCTTTCCTTGGAAACTTGTTCCTGTTAGGAACAAGTTAGTGTTAGGGTTAGGGTTAGGGTTCGCGTTAGTGTTAGGGTAGGGTTAGGGTTAGGGTTATGGTTAGGGTTAGGGTTAGGGTAGGGTTTGGGTTAGGGTTATGGTTAGGGTTCGCGTTAGGGTTAGGGTAGGGTTAGGGTTAGGGTTAGGGTTAGGGTATGGTTAGGGTTAGGGTTAGGGTTAGGGTTAGCGTTAGCGTTAGGGTAGGGTTAGGGTTAGGGCTAGGTTTAGAGTTAGGGTTTGGGTAGGGTTAGGGTTAGGGATAGGGTTAGGGTTAGGTTCAGGATTAGGGTTAGGGTTAGGGTTAGTGTTATAACTCTTTTCAGTTTTCCTGTTATAATAAATGAAAAGGCGGCACGTATGTGTATTAGTTTACAAAGTAGTGCTTTGCGTTTATGTTCTTTCGTTCGAAACTTGTTCCTTTGCTGTACAGTGCGATATATCACTTTGTAGTTTTCCTGGTATAATAACTGAACAGGCGACACGTATGTGAATTAGTTTACAAAGTTGTGCTTTACGTTTATGTTCTTTCGATGGAAACTTGTCTTTGTGCCATATAGTGCGAGATAACACTTTTCAGTTTTCCTGTATTGCTAATTGAGCGAGCGACACACGTGTGATTCAGTTTATGAATTAGTGCTTTGCTTCTCTGTTCTTTCATTCGAAATTTGTTCCTGTACTGTACAGTGCGATATATCACTTTTCAGTTTTCCTGTATTCCTAATTGAGCGAGCGACACACATGTGATTTAGTTTACAAAGTAGTGCTTTGATTTTCTGTTCCTTCATTCGAAACGTGTTCCTGTGCTGTACAGTGTGCTATATCACTTTTCAGTTTTCTTGTTATAATAATTGAATGGGCGACACGTATGTGAATTAGTTTACAAAGTTGGGTTTTGCGTGTCAAAGTTTTTCAAGGGAAACTTGTTTCTGTGCCGTACAATGCGAGATAACACTTTTCAGTTTTCCTGTATTCCTAATTGAGCTAGCGACACACATGTGATTTAGTTTACATGGTGGTGCTTTGCTTTTCTGTTCTTTCTTTGGAAACTTGTTCCTGTCCTGTACAGTGCAATATATCACTTTTTAGTTTTCCTGTTCTAATAATTGAACAGGAGACATGTATGTGAATTAGTTTACAAAGTTGTGCATTGCGTTTATGTTCTTTCGATGGAAACTTGTTTCTGTGCCGTATAGTGCGAGATAACACTTTTCAGTTTTCCTGTATTGCTAATTGAGCGAGCGACACACATGTGATTCAGTTTACCAATTAGTGCTTTGCTTTTCTGTAGTTTCGCTCAAAATTTGTTCCTCTGCTGTACAGTGCGATATATCACTTTTCAGTTTTCCTGTATTCCTAATTGAGCGAGTGACACACATGTGATTGAGTTTACAAAGGAGTGGTTTGGGTTTATGTTCTTTCCTTGGAAACTTGTTCCTGTTAGGAACAAGTTAGTGTTAGGTTTAGGGTTAGGGTTAGGGTTAGAGTTCGCGTTAGGGTTAGGGTAGGGTTAGGGTTAGGGTTAGGGTTAGGGTAGGGTTAGGGTTAGGGTTAGGGTTAGGGTTCGCGTTAGGGTTAGGGTAGGGTTAGGGTTAGGGTTAGGGTTAGGGTAGGGTTAGGGTTAGGGTTAGGGTTAGGGTTAGCGTTAGCGTTAGTGTAGGGTTAGGGTTAGGGTTAGGGTTAGGGTTTGGGTAGGGTTAGGGTTAGGGTTAGGGTTAGGGTCAGTTTCAGGATTAGGGTTAGGGTTATGGTTAGTGTTATATCTCTTTTCAGTTTTCCTGTTATAATAATTGAAAAGGCGGCACGTATGTGTATTAGTTTACAAAGTAGTGCTTTGCGTTTATGTTCTTTCGTTCGAAACTTGTTCCTTTGCTGTACAGTGCGATATATCACTTTGTAGTTTTCCTGGTATAATAACTGAACAGGCGACACGTATGTGAATTAGTTTACAAAGTTGTGCTTTACGTTTATGTTCTTTCGATGGAAACTTGTCTTTGTGCCATATAGTGCGAGATAACACTTTTCAGTTTTCCTGTATTGCTAATTGAGCGAGCGACACACATGTGATTCAGTTTATGAATTAGTGCTTTGCTTCTCTGTTCTTTCATTCGAAATTTGTTCCTGTACTGTACAGTGCGATATATCACTTTTCGGTTTTCCTGTATTCCTAATTGAGCGAGCGACACACATGTGATTTAGTTTACAAAGTAGTGCTTTGATTTTCTGTTCTTTGATTCGAAACGTGTTCCTGTGCTGTACAGTGTGCTATATCACTTTTCAGTTTTCTTGTTATAATAATTGAACGGGCGACACGTATGTGAATTAGTTTACAAAGTAGTGCTTCGCGTTTATGTTCTTTCGTTCGAAACTTGTTCCTTTGCTGTACAGTGCGATATATCACTTTGTAGTTTTCCTGGTATAATAATTGAACGGGCGACACGTATGTGAATTAATTTACAAAGTTGGGTTTTGCGTGTCTATTCTTTCAATGGAAACTTGTTTCTGTGCCGTACAATGCGAGATGACACTTTTCAGTTTTCCTGTATTCCTAATTGAGCCAGCGACACACATGTGATTTAGTTTACATAATAGTGCTTTGCTTTTCTGTTCTTTCATTGGAAACTTGTTCCTGTCCGGTACAGTGCAAAATATCACTTTGTAGTTTTCCTGTTATAATAATTGAACAGGCGACACGTATGTGAATTAGTTTACAAAGTTGTGCATTGCGTTTATGTTCTTTCGATGGAAACTTGTTTCTGTGCCGTATAGTGCGAGATAACACTTTTCAGTTTTCCTGTATTGCTAATTGAGCGAGCGACACACATGTGATTCAGTTTACCAATTAGTGCTTTGCTTTTCTGTAGTTTCGTTCAAAATTTGTTCCTCTGCTGTACAGTGCGATATATCACTTTTCAGTTTTCCTGTATTCCTAATTGAGCGAGTGACACACATGTGATTTAGTTTACAAAGTAGTGGTTTGGGTTTATGTTCTTTCCTTGGAAACTTGTTCCTGTTAGGAACAAGTTAGGGTTAGGTTTAGGGTTAGGGTTAGGGTTAGTGTTAGGGTTAGGGTTAGGGTTAGGGTTAGGGTTCTCGTTAGGGTTAGGGTAGGGTTAGGGTTAGGATTAGGGTTAGGGTTAGGGTAGGGTTAGGGTTAGGGTTAGGGTTAGGGTTAGGGTAGGGTTAGGGTTAGGGTTATGGTTAGGGTTCGCGTTAGGGTTAGGGTAGGGTTAGGGTTAGGGTTAGGGTTAGGGTAGGGTTAGGGTTAGGGTTAGGGTTAGGGTTAGGGTTAGCGTTAGCGTTAGGGTAGGGTTAGGGTTAGGGCCAGGTTTAGAGTTAGGGTTTGGGTAGGGTTAGGGTTAGGGATAGGGTTAGGGTCAGGTTCAGGATTAGGGTTAGGGTTAGGGTTAGGGTTAGTGTTATATCTCTTTTCAGTTTTCCTGTTATAATAATTGAAAAGGCGGCACGTATGTGTATTAGTTTACAAAGTAGTGCTTTGCGTTTATGTTCTTTCGTTCGAAACTTGTTCCTTTGCTGTACAGTGCGATATATCACTTTGTAGTTTTCCTGGTATAATAACTGAACAGGCGACACGTATGTGAATTAGTTTACAAAGTTGTGCTTTACTTTTATGTTCTTTCGATGGAAACTTGTCTTTGTGCCATATAGTGCGAGATAACACTTTTCAGTTTTCCTGTATTGCTAATTGAGCGAGCGACACACATGTGATTCAGTTTATGAATTAGTGCTTTGCTTCTCTGTTCTTTCATTCGAAATTTGTTCCTGTACTGTACAGTGCGATATATCACTTTTCAGTTTTCCTGTATTCCTAATTGAGCGAGCGACACACATGTGATTTAGTTTACAAAGTAGTGCTTTGATTTTCTGTTCATTGATTCGAAACGTGTTCCTGTGCTGTACAGTGTGCTATATCACTTTTCAGTTTTCTTGTTATAATAATTGAACGGGCGACACGTATGTGAATTAGTTTACAAAGTAGTGCTTCGCGTTTATGTTCTTTAGTTCGAAACTTGTTCCTTTGCTGTACAGTGCGATATATCACTTTGTAGTTTTCCTGGTATAATAATTGAACGGGCGACACGTATGTGAATTAGTTTACAAAGTTGGGTTTTGCGTGTCTATTCTTTCAAAGGAAACTTGTTTCTGTGCCGTACAATGCGAGATAACACTTTTCAGTTTTCCTGTATTCCTAATTGAGCCAGCGACACACATGTGATTTAGTTTACATATTAGTGCTTTGCTTTTCTGTTCTTTTGTTGGAAACTTGTTCCTGTCCTGTACAGTGCAATATATCACTTTTTACTTTTCCTGTTATAATAATTGAACAGGCGACACGTATGTGAATTAGTTTACAAAGTTGTGCATTGCTTTTATGTTCTTTCGATGGAAACTTGTTTCTGTGCCGTATATTGCGAGATAACACTTTTCAGTTTTCCTGTATTGCTAATTGAGCAAGCGACACACATGTGATTCAGTTTACAAATTAGTGCTTTGCTTTTCTGTAGTTTCGTTCAAAATTTGTTCCTCTGCTGTACAGTGCGATATATCACTTTTTAGTTTTCCTGTATTCCTAATTGAGCGAGTGACACACATGTGATTTAGTTTACAAAGTAGTGGTTTGGGTTTATGTTCTTTCCTTGGAAACTTGTTCCTGACAAGTTAGGGTTAGGATTAGGGTTAGGGTTAGGGTTAGGTTTAGGGTTAGGGTTAGCGTTAGGGTTAGGGTTAGGGTTAGGGTTAGGGTTTGGGTAGGGTTAGGGTTAGGGTTAGGGTCAGGTTCAGGATTAGGGTTAGGGTTAGGGTTATGGTTAGTGTTATATCTCTTTTCAGTTTTCCTGTTATAATAATTGAAAAGGCGGCACGTATGTGTATTAGTTTACAAAGTAGTGCTTTGCGTTTATGTTCTTTCGTTCGAAACTTGTTCCTTTGCTGTACAGTGCGATATATCACTTTGTAGTTTTCCTGGTATAATAACTGAACAGGCGACACGTATGTGAATTAGTTTACAAAGTTGTGCTTTACTTTTATGTTCTTTCGATGGAAACTTGTCTTTGTGCCATATAGTGCGAGATAACACTTTTCAGTTTTCCTGTATTGCTAATTGAGCGAGCGACACACATGTGATTCAGTTTATGAATTAGTGCTTTGCTTCTCTGTTCTTTCATTCGAAATTTGTTCCTGTACTGTACAGTGCGATATATCACTTTTCAGTTTTCCTGTATTCCTAATTGAGCGAGCGACACACATGTGATTTAGTTTACAAAGTAGTGCTTTGATTTTCTGTTCCTTCATTCGAAACGTGTTCCTGTGCTGTACAGTGTGCTATATCACTTTTCAGTTTTCTTGTTATAATAATTGAATGGGCGACACGTATGTGAATTAGTTTACAAAGTTGAGTTTTGCGTGTCAAAGTTTTTCAAGGGAAACTTGTTTCTGTGCCGTACAATGCGAGATAACACTTTTCAGTTTTCCTGTATTCCTAATTGAGCTAGCGACACACATGTGATTTAGTTTACATAGTGGTGCTTTGCTTTTCTGTTCTTTCGTTGGAAACTTGTTCCTGTCCTGTACAGTGCAATATATCACTTTTTAGTTTTCCTGTTCTAATAATTGAACAGGAGACACGTATGTGAATTAGTTTACAAAGTTGTGCATTGCGTTTATGTTCTTTCGATGGAAACTTGTTTCTGTGCCGTATAGTGCGAGATAACACTTTTCAGTTTTCCTGTATTGCTAATTGAGCGAGCGACACACATGTGATTCAGTTTACCAATTAGTGCTTTGCTTTTCTGTAGTTTCGCTCAAAATTTGTTCCTCTGCTGTACAGTGCGATATATCACTTTTCAGTTTTCCTGTATTCCTAATTGAGCGAGTGACACACATGTGATTGAGTTTACAAAGGAGTGGTTTGGGTTTATGTTCTTTCCTTGGAAACTTGTTCCTGTTAGGAACAAGTTAGTGTTAGGTTTAGGGTTAGGGTTAGGGTAGGGTTAGGGTTAGGGTTATGGTTAGGGTTAGGGGTAGGGTAGGGTTAGGGTTAGGGTTAGGGTTAGGGTTAGGGTTCGCGTTAGGGTTAGGGTAGGGTTAGGGTTAGGGTTAGGGTTAGGGTAGGGTTAGGGTTAGGGTTAGGGTTAGCGTTAGCGTTAGTGTAGGGTTAGGGTTAGGGTTAGGGTTAGGGTTTGGGTAGGGTTAGGGTTAGGGTTAGGGTTAGGGTTAGGGTCAGTTTCAGGATTAGGGTTAGGGTTATGGTTAGTGTTATATCTCTTTTCAGTTTTCCTGTTATAATAATTGAAAAGGCGGCACGTATGTGTATTAGTTTACAAAGTAGTGCTTTGCGTTTATGTTCTTTCGTTCGAAACTTGTTCCTTTGCTGTACAGTGCGATATATCACTTTGTAGTTTTCCAGGTATAATAACTGAACAGGCGACACGTATGTGAATTAGTTTACAAAGTTGTGCTTTACGTTTATGTTCTTTCGATGGAAACTTGTCTTTGTGCCATATAGTGCGAGATAACACTTTTCAGTTTTCCTGTATTGCTAATTGAGCGAGCGACACACATGTGATTCAGTTTATGAATTAGTGCTTTACTTCTCTGTTCTTTCATTCGAAATTTGTTCCTGTACTGTACAGTGCGATATATCACTTTTCGGTTTTCCTGTATTCCTAATTGAGCGAGCGACACACATGTGATTTAGTTTACAAAGTAGTGCTTTGATTTTCTGTTCTTTGATTCGAAACGTGTTCCTGTGCTGTACAGTGTGCTATATCACTTTTCAGTTTTCTTGTTATAATAATTGAACGGGCGACACGTATGTGAATTACTTTACAAAGTAGTGCTTCGCGTTTATGTTCTTTCGTTCGAAACTTGTTCCTTTGCTGTACAGTGCGATATATCACTTTGTAGTTTTCCTGGTATAATAATTGAACGGGCGACACGTATGTGAATTAATTTACAAAGTTGGGTTTTGCGTGTCTATTCTTTCAATGGAAACTTGTTTCTGTGCCGTACAATGCGAGATGACACTTTTCAGTTTTCCTGTATTCCTAATTGAGCGAGTGACACACATGTGATTTAGTTTACATAATAGTGCTTTGCTTTTCTGTTCTTTCATTGGAAACTTGTTCCTGTCCGGTACAGTGCAATATATCACTTTGTAGTTTTCCTGTTATAATAATTGAACAGGCGACACGTATGTGAATTAGTTTACAAAGTTGTGCATTGCTTTTATGTTCTTTCAATGGAAACTTGTTTCTGTGCCGTATAGTGCGAGATAACACTTTTCAGTTTTCCTGTATTGCTAATTGAGCGAGCGACACACATGTGATTCAGTTTACCAATTAGTGCTTTGCTTTTCTGTAGTTTCGTTCAAAATTTGTTCCTCTGCTGTACAGTGCGATATATCACTTTTCAGTTTTCCTGTATTCCTAATTGAGCGAGTGACACACATGTGATTTAGTTTACAAAGTAGTGGTTTGGGTTTATGTTCTTTCCTTGGAAACTTGTTCCTGTTAGGAACAAGTTAGGGTTAGGTTTAGGGTTAGGGTTAGGGTTAGTGTTAGGGTTAGGGTTAGGGTTAGGGTTAGGGTTAGGGTTAGGGTTCGCGTTAGGGTTAGGGTAGGGTTAGGGTTAGGATTAGGGTTAGGGTTAGGGTAGGGTTAGGGTTAGGTTTAGGGTTAGGGTTAGGGTTAGCATTAGCGTTAGGGTAGGGTTAGGGTTAGGGTTAGGGTTAGGGTTAGGGTTTGGGTAGGGTGAGGGTTAGGGTTAGGGTTAGGGTTAGGGTCAGGTTCAGGATTAGGGTTAGGGTTAGGGTTATGGTTAGTGTTATATCTCTTTTCAGTTTTCCTGTTATAATAATTGAAAAGTCGGCACGTATGTGTATTAGTTTACAAAGTAGTGCTTTGCGTTTATGTTCTTTCGTTCGAAACTTGTTCCTTTGCTGTACAGTGCGATATATCACTTTGTAGTTTTCCTGGTATAATAACTGAACAGGCGACACGTATGTGAATTAGTTTACAAAGTTGTGCTTTACGTTTATGTTCTTTCGATGGAAACTTGTCTTTGTGCCATAAAATGCGAGATAACACTTTTCAGTTTTCCTGTATTGCTAATTGAGCGAGCGACACACATGTGATTCAGTTTACCAATTAGTGCTTTGCTTTTCTGTAGTTTCGTTCAAAATTTGTTCCTCTGCTGTACAGTGCGATATATCACTTTTCAGTTTTCCTGTATTCCTAATTGAGCGAGCGACACACATGTGATTTAGTTTACAATGTAGTGCTTTGATTTTCTGTTCTTTCATTCGAAACGTGTTCCTGTGCTGTACAGTGTGCTATATCACTTTTCAGTTTTCTTGTTATAATAATTGAACGGGCGACACGTATGTGAATTAGTTTACAAAGTTGGGTTTTGCGTGTCTATTCTTTCAATGGAAACTTGTTTCTGTGCCGTACAATGCGAGATAACACTTTTCAGTTTTCCTGTATTCCTAATTGAGCCAGCGACACACATGTGATTTAGTTTACATAGTAGTGCTTTGGTTTTCTGTTCTTTCGTTGGAAACTTGTTCCTGTCCTGTACAGTGCAATATATCACTTTTTAGTTTTCCTGTTATAATAATTGAACAGGCGACACGTATGTGAAGTAGTTTACAAAGTTGTGCATTGCGTTTATGTTCTTTCGATGGAAACTTGTTTCTGTGCCGTATAGTGCGAGATAACACTTTTCAGTTTTCCTGTATTGCTAATTGAGCGAGCGACACACATGTGATTCCGTTTACCAATTAGTGCTTTGCTTTTCTGTAGTTTCGCTCAAAATTTGTTCCTCTGCTGTACAGTGCGATATATCACTTTTCAGTTTTCCTGTATTCCTAATTGAGCGAGTGACACACAAGTGATTTAGTTTACAAAGTAGTGGTTTGGGTTTATGTTCTTTCCTTGGAAACTTGTTCCTGTTAGGAACAAGTTAGTGTTAGGGTTAGGGTTAGGGTTAGGGTTAGGTTTCGCGTTAGGGTTAGGGTAGGGTTAGGGTTAGGGTTAGGGTTAGGGTTAGGGTAGGGTTAGGGTTAGGGTTAGGGTTAGGGTTCGCGTTAGGGTTAGGGTAGGGTTAGGGTTAGGGTTAGGGTTAGGGTTAGGGTAGGGTTAGTGTTAGGGTTAGGGTTAGGGTTAGGGTTAGGGTAGGGTTAGTGTTAGGGTTTGGGTAGGGTTAGGGTCAGGGTTAGGGTTAGGGTCAGGTTCAGGATTAGGGTTAGTGTTATATCTCTTTTCAGTTTTCCTGTTATAATAATTGAAAAGGCGGCAAGTATGTGTATTACTTTACAAAGTAGTGCTTTGCATTTATGTTCTTTCGTTCGAAACTTGTTCCTTTGCTGTACAATGCGAAATATCACTTTGTAGTTTTCCTGGTATAATAACTGAACAGGCGACACGTATGTGAATTAGTTTACAAAGTTGTGCTTTACGTTTATGTTCTTTCGATGGAAACTTGTCTTTGTGCCATATAGTGCGAGAAAACACTTTTCAGTTTTCCTGTATTGCTAATTGAGCGAGCGACACACATGTGATTCAGTTTATGAATTAGTGCTTTGCTTCTCTGTTCTTTCATTCGAAATTTGTTCCTGTACTGTATAGTGCGATATATCACTTTTCAGTTTTCCTGTATTCCTAATTGAGCGAGCGACACACATGTGATTTAGTTTACATAGTAGTGCTTTGGTTTTCTGTTCTTTCGTTGGAAACTTGTTCCTGTCCTGTACAGTGCAATATATCACTTTTTAGTTTTCCTGTTATAATAATTGAACAGGCGACACGTATGTGAAGTAGTTTACAAAGTTGTGCATTGCGTTTATGTTCTTTCGATGGAAACTTGTTTCTGTGCCGTAAAGTGCGAGATAACACTTTTCAGTTTTCCTGTATTGCTAATTGAGCGAGCGACACACATGTGATTCAGTTTATGAATTAGTGCTTTACTTCTCTGTTCTTTCATTCGAAATTTGTTCCTGTACTGTACAGTGCGATATATCACTTTTCAGTTTTCCTGTATTCCTAATTGAGCGAGCGACACACATGTGATTTAGTTTACAAAGTAGTGCTTTGTTTTTCTGTTCTTTCATTCGAAACGTGTTCCTCTGCTGTACAGTGTGCTATATCACTTTTCAGTTTTCTTGTTATAATAATTGAATGGGCGACACGTATGTGAATTAGTTTACAAAGTTGTGCATTGCTTTTATGTTCTTTCGATGGAAACTTGTTTCTGTGCCGTATATTGCGAGATAACACTTTTCAGTTTTCCTGTATTGCTAATTGAGCAAGCGACACACATGTGATTCAGTTTACAAATTAGTGCTTTGCTTTTCTGTAGTTTCGTTCAAAATTTGTTCCTCTGCTGTACAGTGCGATATATCACTTTTTAGTTTTCCTGTATTCCTAATTGAGCGAGTGACACACATGTGATTTAGTTTACAAAGTAGTGGTTTGGGTTTATGTTCTTTCCTTGGAAACTTGTTCCTGACAAGTTAGGGTTAGGATTAGGGTTAGGGTTAGGGTTAGGTTTAGGGTTAGGGTTAGCGTTAGGGTTAGGGTTAGGGTTAGGGTTAGGGTTTGGGTAGGGTTAGGGTTAGGGTTAGGGTCAGGTTCAGGATTAGGGTTAGGGTTAGGGTTATGGTTAGTGTTATATCTCTTTTCAGTTTTCCTGTTATAATAATTGAAAAGGCGGCACGTATGTGTATTAGTTTACAAAGTAGTGCTTTGCGTTTATGTTCTTTCGTTCGAAACTTGTTCCTTTGCTGTACAGTGCGATATATCACTTTGTAGTTTTCCTGGTATAATAACTGAACAGGCGACACGTATGTGAATTAGTTTACAAAGTTGTGCTTTACGTTTATGTTCTTTCGATGGAAACTTGTCTTTGTGCCATATAGTGCGAGATAACACTTTTCAGTTTTCCTGTATTGCTAATTGAGCGAGCGACACACATGTGATTCAGTTTATGAATTAGTGCTTTGCTTCTCTGTTCTTTCATTCGAAATTTGTTCCTGTACTGTACAGTGCGATATATCACTTTTCAGTTTTCCTGTATTCCTAATTGAGCGAGCGACACACATGTGATTTAGTTTACAAAGTAGTGCTTTGATTTTCTGTTCCTTCATTCGAAACGTGTTCCTGTGCTGTACAGTGTGCTATATCACTTTTCAGTTTTCTTGTTATAATAATTGAATGGGCGACACGTATGTGAATTAGTTTACAAAGTTGAGTTTTGCGTGTCAAAGTTTTTCAAGGGAAACTTGTTTCTGTGCCGTACAATGCGAGATAACACTTTTCAGTTTTCCTGTATTCCTAATTGAGCTAGCGACACACATGTGATTTAGTTTACATAGTGGTGCTTTGCTTTTCTGTTCTTTCGTTGGAAACTTGTTCCTGTCCTGTACAGTGCAATATATCACTTTTTAGTTTTCCTGTTCTAATAATTGAACAGGAGACACGTATGTGAGTTAGTTTACAAAGTTGTGCATTGCGTTTATGTTCTTTCGATGGAAACTTGTTTCTGTGCCGTATAGTGCGAGATAACACTTTTCAGTTTTCCTGTATTGCTAATTGAGCGAGCGACACACATGTGATTCAGTTTACCAATTAGTGCTTTGCTTTTCTGTAGTTTCGCTCAAAATTTGTTCCTCTGCTGTACAGTGCGATATATCACTTTTCAGTTTTCCTGTATTCCTAATTGAGCGAGTGACACACATGTGATTGAGTTTACAAAGGAGTGGTTTGGGTTTATGTTCTTTCCTTGGAAACTTGTTCCTGTTAGGAACAAGTTAGTGTTAGGTTTAGGGTTAGGGTTAGGGTAGGGTTAGGGTTAGGGTTATGGTTAGGGTTAGGGGTAGGGTAGGGTTAGGGTTAGGGTTAGGGTTAGGGTTCGCGTTAGGGTTAGGGTAGGGTTAGGGTTAGGGTTAGGGTTAGGGTAGGGTTAGGGTTAGGGTTAGGGTTAGCGTTAGCGTTAGTGTAGGGTTAGGGTTAGGGTTAGGGTTAGGGTTTGGGTAGGGTTAGGGTTAGGGTTAGGGTTAGGGTTAGGGTTAGGGTTAGGGTAGGGTTAGGGTTAGGGTTAGGGTTAGGGTTAGCGTTAGCGTTAGGGTAGGGTTAGGGTTAGGGTTAGGGTTAGGGTCAGGGTTAGGGTTAGGGTCAGGTTCAGGATTAGGGTTAGTGTTATATCTCTTTTCAGTTTTCCTGTTATAATAATTGAAAAGGCGGCACGTATGTGTATTACTTTACAAAGTAGTGCTTTGCATTTATGTTCTTTCGTTCGAAACTTGTTCCTTTGCTGTACAGTGCGAAATATCACTTTGTAGTTTTCCTGGTATAATAACTGAACAGGCGACACGTATGTGAATTAGTTTACAAAGTTGTGCTTTACGTTTATGTTCTTTCGATGGAAACTTGTCTTTGTGCCATATAGTGCGAGATAACACTTTTCAGTTTTCCTGTATTGCTAATTGAGCGAGCGACACACATGTGATTCAGTTTATGAATTAGTGCTTTGCTTCTCTGTTCTTTCATTCGAAATTTGTTCCTGTACTGTACAGTGCGATATATCACTTTTCAGTTTTCCTGTATTCCTAATTGAGCGAGCGACACACATGTGATTTAGTTTAAAAAGTAGTGCTTTGATTTTCTGTTCTTTCATTCGAAACGTGTTCCTGTGCTGTACAGTGTGCTATATCACTTTTCAGTTTTCTTGTTATAATAATTGAACGGGCGACACGTATGTGAATTAGTTTACAAAGTTGGGTTTTGCGTGTCTATTCTTTCAATGGAAACTTGTTTCTGTGCCGTACAATGCGAGATAACACTTTTCAGTTTTCCTGTATTCCTAATTGAGCCAGCGACACACATGTGATTTAGTTTACATAGTAGTGCTTTGGTTTTCTGTTCTTTCGTTGGAAACTTGTTCCTGTCCTGTACAGTGCAATATATCACTTTGTAGTTTTCCTGTTCTAATAATTGAACAGGAGACAGGTATGTGAATTAGTTTACAAAGTTGTGCATTGCGTTTATGTTCTTTCGATGGAAACTTGTTTCTGTGCCGTATAGTGCGAGATAACACTTTTCAGTTTTCCTGTATTGCTAATTGAGCGAGCGACACACATGTGATTCAGTTTACCAATTAGTGCTTTGCTTTTCTGTAGTTTCGTTCAAAATTTGTTCCTCTGCTGTACAGTGCGATATATCACTTTTCAGTTTTCCTGTATTCCTAATTGAGCGAGCGACACACATGTGATTTAGTTTACAAAGTAGTGCTTTGATTTTCTGTTCTTTCATTCGAAACGTGTTCCTGTGCTGTACAGTGTGCTATATCACTTTTCAGTTTTCTTGTTATAATAATTGAACGGGCGACACGTATGTGAATTAGTTTACAAAGTTGGGTTTTGCGTGTCTATTCTTTCAATGGAAACTTGTTTCTGTGCCGTACAATGCGAGATAACACTTTTCAGTTTTCCTGTATTCCTAATTGAGCCAGCGACACACATGTGATTTAGTTTACATAGTAGTGCTTTGGTTTTCTGTTCTTTCGTTGGAAACTTGTTCCTGTCCTGTACAGTGCAATATATCACTTTTTAGTTTTCCTGTTATAATAATTGAACAGGCGACACGTATGTGAAGTAGTTTACAAAGTTGTGCATTGCGTTTATGTTCTTTCGATGGAAACTTGTTTCTGTGCCGTATAGTGCGAGATAACACTTTTCAGTTTTCCTGTATTGCTAATTGAGCGAGCGACACACATGTGATTCCGTTTACCAATTAGTGCTTTGCTTTTCTGTAGTTTCGTTCAAAATTTGTTCCTCTGCTGTACAGTGCGATATATCACTTTTCAGTTTTCCTGTATTCCTAATTGAGCGAGTGACACACAAGTGATTTAGTTTACAAAGTAGTGGTTTGGGTTTATGTTCTTTCCTTGGAAACTTGTTCCTGTTAGGAACAAGTTAGTGTTAGGGTTAGGGTTAGGGTTAGGGTTAGGTTTCGCGTTAGGGTTAGGGTAGGGTTAGGGTTAGGGTTAGGGTTAGGGTTAGGGTAGGGTTAGGGTTAGGGTTAGGGTTAGGGTTCGCGTTAGGGTTAGGGTAGGGTTAGGGTTAGGGTTAGGGTTAGGGTTAGGGTAGGGTTAGTGTTAGGGTTAGGGTTAGGGTTAGGGTTAGGGATAGCGTTAGCGTTAGGGTAGGGTTAGGGTTTGGGTTAGGGTTAGGGTTTGGGTAGGGTTAGGGTCAGGGTTAGGGTTAGGGTCAGGTTCAGGATTAGGGTTAGTGTTATATCTTTTTTCAGTTTTCCTGTTATAATAATTGAAAAGGCGGCAAGTATGTGTATTACTTTACAAAGTAGTGCTTTGCATTTATGTTCTTTCGTTCGAAACTTGTTCCTTTGCTGTACAATGCGAAATATCACTTTGTAGTTTTCCTGGTATAATAACTGAACAGGCGACACGTATGTGAATTAGTTTACAAAGTTGTGCTTTACGTTTATGTTCTTTCGATGGAAACTTGTCTTTGTGCCATATAGTGCGAGAAAACACTTTTCAGTTTTCCTGTATTGCTAATTGAGCGAGCGACACACATGTGATTCAGTTTATGAATTAGTGCTTTGCTTCTCTGTTCTTTCATTCGAAATTTGTTCCTGTACTGTATAGTGCGATATATCACTTTTCAGTTTTCCTGTATTCCTAATTGAGCGAGCGACACACATGTGATTTAGTTTACATAGTAGTGCTTTGGTTTTCTGTTCTTTCGTTGGAAACTTGTTCCTGTCCTGTACAGTGTGCTATATCACTTTTCAGTTTTCTTGTTATAATAATTGAATGGGCGACACGTATGTGAATTAGTTTACAAAGTTGTGCATTGCTTTTATGTTCTTTCGATGGAAACTTGTTTCTGTGCCGTATAGTGCGAGATAACACTTTTCAGTTTTCCTGTATTGCTAATTGAGCAAGCGACACACATGTGATTCAGTTTACAAATTAGTGCTTTGCTTTTCTGTAGTTTCGTTCAAAATTTGTTCCTCTGCTGTACAGTGCGATATATCACTTTTTAGTTTTCCTGTATTCCTAATTGAGCGAGTGACACACATGTGATTTAGTTTACAAAGTAGTGGTTTGGGTTTATGTTCTTTCCTTGGAAACTTGTTCCTGACAAGTTAGGGTTAGGATTAGGGTTAGGGTTAGGGTTAGGTTTAGGGTTAGGGTTAGCGTTAGGGTTAGGGTTAGGGTTAGGGTTAGGGTTTGGGTAGGGTTAGGGTTAGGGTTAGGGTCAGGTTCAGGATTAGGGTTAGGGTTAGGGTTATGGTTAGTGTTATATCTCTTTTCAGTTTTCCTGTTATAATAATTGAAAAGGCGGCACGTATGTGTATTAGTTTACAAAGTAGTGCTTTGCGTTTATGTTCTTTCGTTCGAAACTTGTTCCTTTGCTGTACAGTGCGATATATCACTTTGTAGTTTTCCTGGTATAATAACTGAACAGGCGACACGTATGTGAATTAGTTTACAAAGTTGTGCTTTACGTTTATGTTCTTTCGATGGAAACTTGTCTTTGTGCCATATAGTGCGAGATAACACTTTTCAGTTTTCCTGTATTGCTAATTGAGCGAGCGACACACATGTGATTCAGTTTATGAATTAGTGCTTTGCTTCTCTGTTCTTTCATTCGAAATTTGTTCCTGTACTGTACAGTGCGATATATCACTTTTCAGTTTTCCTGTATTCCTAATTGAGCGAGCGACACACATGTGATTTAGTTTACAAAGTAGTGCTTTGATTTTCTGTTCCTTCATTCGAAACGTGTTCCTGTGCTGTACAGTGTGCTATATCACTTTTCAGTTTTCTTGTTATAATAATTGAATGGGCGACACGTATGTGAATTAGTTTACAAAGTTGAGTTTTGCGTGTCAAAGTTTTTCAAGGGAAACTTGTTTCTGTGCCGTACAATGCGAGATAACACTTTTCAGTTTTCCTGTATTCCTAATTGAGCTAGCGACACACATGTGATTTAGTTTACATAGTGGTGCTTTGCTTTTCTGTTCTTTCGTTGGAAACTTGTTCCTGTCCTGTACAGTGCAATATATCACTTTTTAGTTTTCCTGTTCTAATAATTGAACAGGAGACACGTATGTGAGTTAGTTTACAAAGTTGTGCATTGCGTTTATGTTCTTTCGATGGAAACTTGTTTCTGTGCCGTATAGTGCGAGATAACACTTTTCAGTTTTCCTGTATTGCTAATTGAGCGAGCGACACACATGTGATTCAGTTTACCAATTAGTGCTTTGCTTTTCTGTAGTTTCGCTCAAAATTTGTTCCTCTGCTGTACAGTGCGATATATCACTTTTCAGTTTTCCTGTATTCCTAATTGAGCGAGTGACACACATGTGATTGAGTTTACAAAGGAGTGGTTTGGGTTTATGTTCTTTCCTTGGAAACTTGTTCCTGTTAGGAACAAGTTAGTGTTAGGTTTAGGGTTAGGGTTAGGGTAGGGTTAGGGTTAGGGTTATGGTTAGGGTTAGGGGTAGGGTAGGGTTAGGGTTAGGGTTAGGGTTAGGGTTAGGGTTCGCGTTAGGGTTAGGGTAGGGTTAGGGTTAGGGTTAGGGTTAGGGTAGGGTTAGGGTTAGGGTTAGCGTTAGCGTTAGTGTAGGGTTAGGGTTAGGGTTAGGGTTAGGGTTTGGGTAGGGTTAGGGTTAGGGTTAGGGTTAGGGTTAGGGTCAGTTTCAGGATTAGGGTTAGGGTTATGGTTAGTGTTATATCTCTTTTCAGTTTTCCTGTTATAATAATTGAAAAGGCGGCACGTATGTGTATTAGTTTACAAAGTAGTGCTTTGCGTTTATGTTCTTTCGTTCGAAACTTGTTCCTTTGCTGTACAGTGCGATATATCACTTTGTAGTTTTCCTGGTATAATAACTGAACAGGCGACACGTATGTGAATTAGTTTACAAAGTTGTGCTTTACGTTTATGTTCTTTCGATGGAAACTTGTCTTTGTGCCATATAGTGCGAGATAACACTTTTCAGTTTTCCTGTATTGCTAATTGAGCGAGAGACACACATGTGATTCAGTTTATGAATTAGTGCTTTACTTCTCTGTTCTTTCATTCGAAATTTGTTCCTGTACTGTACAGTGCGATATATCACTTTTCGGTTTTCCTGTATTCCTAATTGAGCGAGCGACACACATGTGATTTAGTTTACAAAGTAGTGCTTTGATTTTCTGTTCTTTGATTCGAAACGTGTTCCTGTGCTGTACAGTGTGCTATATCACTTTTCAGTTTTCTTGTTATAATAATTGAACGGGCGACACGTATGTGAATTACTTTACAAAGTAGTGCTTCGCGTTTATGTTCTTTCGTTCGAAACTTGTTCCTTTGCTGTACAGTGCGATATATCACTTTGTAGTTTTCCTGGTATAATAATTGAACGGGCGACACGTATGTGAATTAATTTACAAAGTTGGGTTTTGCGTGTCTATTCTTTCAATGGAAACTTGTTTCTGTGCCGTACAATGCGAGATGACACTTTTCAGTTTTCCTGTATTCCTAATTGAGCGAGTGACACACATGTGATTTAGTTTACATAATAGTGCTTTGATTTTCTGTTCTTTCATTGGAAACTTGTTCCTGTCCGGTACAGTGCAATATATCACTTTGTAGTTTTCCTGTTATAATAATTGAACAGGCGACACGTATGTGAATTAGTTTACAAAGTTGTGCATTGCTTTTATGTTCTTTCGATGGAAACTTGTTTCTGTGCCGTATAGTGCGAGATAACACTTTTCAGTTTTCCTGTATTGCTAATTGAGCGAGCGACACACATGTGATTCAGTTTACCAATTAGTGCTTTGCTTTTCTGTAGTTTCGTTCAAAATTTGTTCCTCTGCTGTACAGTGCGATATATCACTTTTCAGTTTTCCTGTATTCCTAATTGAGCGAGTGACACACATGTGATTTAGTTTACAAAGTAGTGGTTTGGGTTTATGTTCTTTCCTTGGAAACTTGTTCCTGTTAGGAACAAGTTAGGGTTAGGTATAGGGTTAGGGTTAGGGTTAGTGTTAGGGTTAGGGTTAGGGTTAGGGTTAGGGTTCGCGTTAGGGTTAGGGTAGGGTTAGGGTTAGGATTAGGGTTAGGGTTAGGGTAGGGTTAGGGTTAGGTTTAGGGTTAGGGTTAGGGTTAGCATTAGCGTTAGGGTAGGGTTAGGGTTAGGGTTAGGGTTAGGGTTTGGGTAGGGTGAGGGTTAGGGTTAGAGTTAGGGTTAGGGTCAGGTTCAGGATTAGGGTTAGGGTTAGGGTTATGGTTAGTGTTATATCTCTTTTCAGTTTTCCTGTTATAATAATTGAAAAGTCGGCACGTATGTGTATTAGTTTACAAAGTAGTGCTTTGCGTTTATGTTCTTTCGTTCGAAACTTGTTCCTTTGCTGTACAGTGCGATATATCACTTTGTAGTTTTCCTGGTATAATAACTGAACAGGCGACACGTATGTGAATTAGTTTACAAAGTTGTGCTTTACGTTTATGTTCTTTCGATGGAAACTTGTCTTTGTGCCATATAGTGCGAGATAACACTTTTCAGTTTTCGTGTATTGCTAATTGAGCGAGCGACACACATGTGATTCAGTTTATGAATTAGTGCTTTGCTTCTCTGTTCTTTCATTCGAAATTTGTTCCTGTACTGTACAGTGCGATATATCACTTTTCAGTTTTCCTGTATTCCTAATTGAGCGAGCGACACACATGTGATTTAGTTTAAAAAGTAGTGCTTTGATTTTCTGTTCTTTCATTCGAAACGTGTTCCTGTGCTGTACAGTGTGCTATATCACTTTTCAGTTTTCTTGTTATAATAATTGAACGGGCGACACGTATGTGAATTAGTTTACAAAGTTGGGTTTTGCGTGTCTATTCTTTCAATGGAAACTTGTTTCTGTGCCGTACAATGCGAGATAACACTTTTCCGTTTTCCTGTATTCCTAATTGAGCCAGCGACACACATGTGATTTAGTTTACATAGTAGTGCTTTGGTTTTCTGTTCTTTCGTTGGAAACTTGTTCCTGTCCTGTACAGTGCAATATATCACTTTGTAGTTTTCCTGTTCTAATAATTGAACAGGAGACAGGTATGTGAATTAGTTTACAAAGTTGTGCATTGCGTTTATGTTCTTTCGATGGAAACTTGTTTCTGTGCCGTATAGTGCGAGATAACACTTTTCAGTTTTCCTGTATTGCTAATTGAGCGAGCGACACACATGTGATTCAGTTTACCAATTAGTGCTTTGCTTTTCTGTAGTTTCGTTCAAAATTTGTTCCTCTGCTGTACAGTGCGATATATCACTTTTCAGTTTTCCTGTATTCCTAATTGAGCGAGCGACACACATGTGATTTAGTTTACAAAGTAGTGCTTTGATTTTCTGTTCTTTCATTCGAAACGTGTTCCTGTGCTGTACAGTGTGCTATATCACTTTTCAGTTTTCTTGTTATAATAATTGAACGGGCGACACGTATGTGAATTAGTTTACAAAGTTGGGTTTTGCGTGTCTATTCTTTCAATGGAAACTTGTTTCTGTGCCGTACAATGCGAGATAACACTTTTCAGTTTTCCTGTATTCCTAATTGAGCCAGCGACACACATGTGATTTAGTTTACATAGTAGTGCTTTGGTTTTCTGTTCTTTCGTTGGAAACTTGTTCCTGTCCTGTACAGTGCAATATATCACTTTTTAGTTTTCCTGTTATAATAATTGAACAAGCGACACGTATGTGAAGTAGTTTACAAAGTTGTGCATTGCGTTTATGTTCTTTCGATGGAAACTTGTTTCTGTGCCGTATAGTGCGAGATAACACTTTTCAGTTTTCCTGTATTGCTAATTGAGCGAGCGACACACATGTGATTCCGTTTACCAATTAGTGCTTTGCTTTTCTGTAGTTTCGCTCAAAATTTGTTCCTCTGCTGTACAGTGCGATATATCACTTTTCAGTTTTCCTGTATTCCTAATTGAGCGAGTGACACACAAGTGATTTAGTTTACAAAGTAGTGGTTTGGGTTTATGTTCTTTCCTTGGAAACTTGTTCCTGTTAGGAACAAGTTAGTGTTAGGGTTAGGGTTAGGGTTAGGGTTAGGTTTCGCGTTAGGGTTAGGGTAGGGTTAGGGTTAGGGTTAGGGTTAGGGTTAGGGTAGGGTTAGGGTTAGGGTTAGGGTTAGGGTTTGCGTTAGGGTTAGGGTAGGGTTAGGGTTAGGGTTAGGGTTAGGGTTAGGGTTAGGGTAGGGTTAGTGTTAGGGTTAGGGTTAGGGTTAGGGTTAGGGATAGCGTTAGCGTTAGGGTAGGGTTAGGGTTTGGGTTAGGGTTAGGGTTTGGGTAGGGTTAGGGTCAGGGTTAGGGTTAGGGTCAGGTTCAGGATTAGGGTTAGTGTTATATCTCTTTTCAGTTTTCCTGTTATAATAATTGAAAAGGCGGCAAGTATGTGTATTACTTTACAAAGTAGTGCTTTGCATTTATGTTCTTTCGTTCGAAACTTGTTCCTTTGCTGTACAATGCGAAATATCACTTTGTAGTTTTCCTGGTATAATAACTGAACAGGCGACACGTATGTGAATTAGTTTACAAAGTTGTGCTTTACGTTTATGTTCTTTCGATGGAAACTTGTCTTTGTGCCATATAGTGCGAGAAAACACTTTTCAGTTTTCCTGTATTGCTAATTGAGCGAGCGACACACATGTGATTCAGTTTATGAATTAGTGCTTTGCTTCTCTGTTCTTTCATTCGAAATTTGTTCCTGTACTGTATAGTGCGATATATCACTTTTCAGTTTTCCTGTATTCCTAATTGAGCGAGCGACACACATGTGATTTAGTTTACATAGTAGTGCTTTGGTTTTCTGTTCTTTCGTTGGAAACTTGTTCCTGTCCTGTACAGTGCAATATATCACTTTTTAGTTTTCCTGTTATAATAATTGAACAGGCGACACGTATGTGAAGTAGTTTACAAAGTTGTGCATTGCGTTTATGTTCTTTCGATGGAAACTTGTTTCTGTGCCGTAAAGTGCGAGATAACACTTTTCAGTTTTCCTGTATTGCTAATTGAGCGAGCGACACACATGTGATTCAGTTTATGAATTAGTGCTTTGCTTCTCTGTTCTTTCATTCGAAATTTGTTCCTGTACTGTACAGTGCGATATATCACTTTTCAGTTTTCCTGTATTCCTAATTGAGCGAGCGACACACATGTGATTTAGTTTACAAAGTAGTGCTTTGATTTTCTGTTCTTTCATTCGAAACGTGTTCCTCTGCTGTACAGTGTGCTATATCACTTTTCAGTTTTCTTGTTATAATAATTGAATGGGCGACACGTATGTGAATTAGTTTACAAAGTTGGGTTTTGCGTGTCTATTCTTTCAAAGGAAACTTGTTTCTGTGCCGTACAATGCGAGATAACACTTTTCAGTTTTCCTGTATTGCTAATTGAGCGAGCGACACACATGTGATTCAGTTTACCAATTAGTGCTTTGCTTTTCTGTAGTTTCGTTCAAAATTTGTTCCTCTGCTGTACAGTGCGATATATCACTTTTCAGTTTTCCTGTATTCCTAATTGAGCGAGTGACACACATGTGATTTAGTTTACAAAGTAGTGTTTTGGGTTTATGTTCTTTCCTTGGAAACTTGTTCCTGACAAGTTAGGGTTAGGATTAGGGTTAGGGTTAGGGTTAGGGTTAGGGTTAGAGTTAGCGTTAGGGTTAGGGTTAGGGTTAGGGTTAGGGTTAGGGTTTGGGTAGGGTTAGGGTTAGGGTTAGGGTTAGGGTAGGGTTAGGGTTAGGTTTAGGGTTAGGGTTAGGGTTAGCGTTAGCGTTAGGGTAGGGTTAGGGTTAGGGTTAGCGTTAGCGTTAAGGTAGGGTTAGGGTTAGGGTTAGGGTTAGGGTTTGGGTAGGGTGAGGGTTAGGGTTAGGGTTAGGGTTAGGGTCAGTTTCAGGATTAGGGTTAGGGTTAGGGTTATGGTTAGTGTTATATCTCTTTTCAGTTTTCCTGTTATAATAATTGAAAAGTCGGCACGTATGTGTATTAGTTTACAAAGTAGTGCTTTGCGTTTATGTTCTTTCGTTCGAAACTTGTTCCTTTGCTGTACAGTGCGATATATCACTTTGTAGTTTTCCTGGTATAATAACTGAACAGGCGACACGTATGTGAATTAGTTTACAAAGTTGTGCTTTACGTTTATGTTCTTTCGATAGAAACTTGTCTTTGTGCCATATAGTGCGAGATAACACTTTTCAGTTTTCCTGTATTGCTAATTGAGCGAGCGACACACATGTGATTCAGTTTATGAATTAGTGCTTTGCTTCTCTGTTCTTTCATTCGAAATTTGTTCCTGTACTGTACAGTGCGATATATCACTTTTCAGTTTTCCTGTATTCCTAATTGAGCGAGCGACACACATGTGATTTAGTTTACAAAGTAGTGCTTTGATTTTCTGTTCCTTCATTCGAAACGTGTTCCTGTGCTGTACAGTGTGCTATATCACTTTTCAGTTTTCTTGTTATAATAATTGAATGGGCGACACGTATGTGAATTAGTTTACAAAGTTGGGTTTTGCGTGTCAAAGTTTTTCAAGGGAAACTTGTTTCTGTGCCGTACAATGCGAGATAACACTTTTCAGTTTTCCTGTATTCCTAATTGAGCTAGCGACACACATGTGATTTAGTTTACATAGTGGTGCTTTGCTTTTCTGTTTTTTCGTTGGAAACTTGTTCCTGTCCTGTACAGTGCAATATATCATTTTTTGGTTTTCCTGTTCTAATAATTGAACAGGAGACACGTATGTGAATTAGTTTACAAAGTTGTGCATTGCGTTTATGTTCTTTCGATGGAAACTTGTTTCTGTGCCGTATAGTGCGAGATAACACTTTTCAGTTTTCCTGTATTGCTAATTGAGCTAGCGACACACATGTGATTCAGTTTACCAATTAGTGCTTTGCTTTTCTGTAGTTTCGCTCAAAATTTGTTCCTCTGCTGTACAGTGCGATATATCACTTTTCAGTTTTCCTGTATTCCTAATTGAGCGAGTGACACACATGTGATTTAGTTTACAAAGTAGTGGTTTGGGTTTATGTTCTTTCCTTGGAAACTTGTTCCTGTTAGGAACAAGTTAGGGTTAGGTATAGGGTTAGGGTTAGGGTTAGTGTTAGGGTTAGGGTTAGGGTTAGGGTTAGGGTTCGCGTTAGGGTTAGGGTAGGGTTAGGGTTAGGATTAGGGTTAGGGTTAGGGTAGGGTTAGGGTTAGGTTTAGGGTTAGGGTTAGGGTTAGCATTAGCGTTAGGGTAGGGTTAGGGTTAGGGTTAGGGTTAGGGTTTGGGTAGGGTGAGGGTTAGGGTTAGGGTTAGGGTTAGGGTCAGGTTCAGGATTAGGGTTAGGGTTAGGGTTATGGTTAGTGTTATATCTCTTTTCAGTTTTCCTGTTATAATAATTGAAAAGTCGGCACGTATGTGTATTAGTTTACAAAGTAGTGCTTTGCGTTTATGTTCTTTCGTTCGAAACTTGTTCCTTTGCTGTACAGTGCGATATATCACTTTGTAGTTTTCCTGGTATAATAACTGAACAGGCGACACGTATGTGAATTAGTTTACAAAGTTGTGCTTTACGTTTATGTTCTTTCGATGGAAACTTGTCTTTGTGCCATATAGTGCGAGATAACACTTTTCAGTTTTCCTGTATTGCTAATTGAGCGAGCGACACACATGTGATTCAGTTTATGAATTAGTGCTTTGCTTCTCTGTTCTTTCATTCGAAATTTGTTCCTGTACTGTACAGTGCGATATATCACTTTTCAGTTTTCCTGTATTCCTAATTGAGCGAGCGACACACATGTGATTTAGTTTAAAAAGTAGTGCTTTGATTTTCTGTTCTTTCATTCGAAACGTGTTCCTGTGCTGTACAGTGTGCTATATCACTTTTCAGTTTTCTTGTTATAATAATTGAACGGGCGACACGTATGTGAATTAGTTTACAAAGTTGGGTTTTGCGTGTCTATTCTTTCAATGGAAACTTGTTTCTGTGCCGTACAATGCGAGATAACACTTTTCAGTTTTCCTGTATTCCTAATTGAGCCAGCGACACACATGTGATTTAGTTTACATAGTAGTGCTTTGGTTTTCTGTTCTTTCGTTGGAAACTTGTTCCTGTCCTGTACAGTGCAATATATCACTTTGTAGTTTTCCTGTTCTAATAATTGAACAGGAGACAGGTATGTGAATTAGTTTACAAAGTTGTGCATTGCGTTTATGTTCTTTCGATGGAAACTTGTTTCTGTGCCGTATAGTGCGAGATAACACTTTTCAGTTTTCCTGTATTGCTAATTGAGCGAGCGACACACATGTGATTCAGTTTACCAATTAGTGCTTTGCTTTTCTGTAGTTTCGTTCAAAATTTGTTCCTCTGCTGTACAGTGCGATATATCACTTTTCAGTTTTCCTGTATTCCTAATTGAGCGAGCGACACACATGTGATTTAGTTTACAAAGTAGTGCTTTGATTTTCTGTTCTTTCATTCGAAACGTGTTCCTGTGCTGTACAGTGTGCTATATCACTTTTCAGTTTTCTTGTTATAATAATTGAACGGGCGACACGTATGTGAATTAGTTTACAAAGTTGGGTTTTGCGTGTCTATTCTTTCAATGGAAACTTGTTTCTGTGCCGTACAATGCGAGATAACACTTTTCAGTTTTCCTGTATTCCTAATTGAGCCAGCGACACACATGTGATTTAGTTTACATAGTAGTGCTTTGGTTTTCTGTTCTTTCGTTGGAAACTTGTTCCTGTCCTGTACAGTGCAATATATCACTTTTTAGTTTTCCTGTTATAATAATTGAACAGGCGACACGTATGTGAAGTAGTTTACAAAGTTGTGCATTGCGTTTATGTTCTTTCGATGGAAACTTGTTTCTGTGCCGTATAGTGCGAGATAACACTTTTCAGTTTTCCTGTATTGCTAATTGAGCGAGCGACACACATGTGATTCCGTTTACCAATTAGTGCTTTGCTTTTCTGTAGTTTCGCTCAAAATTTGTTCCTCTGCTGTACAGTGCGATATATCACTTTTCAGTTTTCCTGTATTCCTAATTGAGCGAGTGACACACAAGTGATTTAGTTTACAAAGTAGTGGTTTGGGTTTATGTTCTTTCCTTGGAAACTTGTTCCTGTTAGGAACAAGTTAGTGTTAGGGTTAGGGTTAGGGTTAGGGTTAGGTTTCGCGTTAGGGTTAGGGTAGGGTTAGGGTTAGGGTTAGGGTTAGGGTTAGGGTAGGGTTAGGGTTAGGGTTAGGGTTAGGGTTCGCGTTAGGGTTAGGGTAGGGTTAGGGTTAGGGTTAGGGTTAGGGTTAGGGTTAGGGTAGGGTTAGTGTTAGGGTTAGGGTTAGGGTTAGGGTTAGGGATAGCGTTAGCGTTAGGGTAGGGTTAGGGTTTGGGTTAGGGTTAGGGTTTGGGTAGGGTTAGGGTCAGGGTTAGGGTTAGGGTCAGGTTCAGGATTAGGGTTAGTGTTATATCTCTTTTCAGTTTTCCTGTTATAATAATTGAAAAGGCGGCAAGTATGTGTATTACTTTACAAAGTAGTGCTTTGCATTTATGTTCTTTCGTTCGAAACTTGTTCCTTTGCTGTACAATGCGAAATATCACTTTGTAGTTTTCCTGGTATAATAACTGAACAGGCGACACGTATGTGAATTAGTTTACAAAGTTGTGCTTTACGTTTATGTTCTTTCGATGGAAACTTGTCTTTGTGCCATATAGTGCGAGAAAACACTTTTCAGTTTTCCTGTATTGCTAATTGAGCGAGCGACACACATGTGATTCAGTTTATGAATTAGTGCTTTGCTTCTCTGTTCTTTCATTCGAAATTTGTTCCTGTACTGTATAGTGCGATATATCACTTTTCAGTTTTCCTGTATTCCTAATTGAGCGAGCGACACACATGTGATTTAGTTTACATAGTAGTGCTTTGGTTTTCTGTTCTTTCGTTGGAAACTTGTTCCTGTCCTGTACAGTGCAATATATCACTTTTTAGTTTTCCTGTTATAATAATTGAACAGGCGACACGTATGTGAAGTAGTTTACAAAGTTGTGCATTGCGTTTATGTTCTTTCGATGGAAACTTGTTTCTGTGCCGTAAAGTGCGAGATAACACTTTTCAGTTTTCCTGTATTGCTAATTGAGCGAGCGACACACATGTGATTCAGTTTATGAATTAGTGCTTTGCTTCTCTGTTCTTTCATTCGAAATTTGTTCCTGTACTGTACAGTGCGATATATCACTTTTCAGTTTTCCTGTATTCCTAATTGAGCGAGCGACACACATGTGATTTAGTTTACAAAGTAGTGCTTTGATTTTCTGTTCTTTCATTCGAAACGTGTTCCTCTGCTGTACAGTGTGCTATATCACTTTTCAGTTTTCTTGTTATAATAATTGAATGGGCGACACGTATGTGAATTAGTTTACAAAGTTGGGTTTTGCGTGTCTATTCTTTCAAAGGAAACTTGTTTCTGTGCCGTACAATGCGAGATAACACTTTTCAGTTTTCCTGTATTGCTAATTGAGCGAGCGACACACATGTGATTCAGTTTACCAATTAGTGCTTTGCTTTTCTGTAGTTTCGTTCAAAATTTGTTCCTCTGCTGTACAGTGCGATATATCACTTTTCAGTTTTCCTGTATTCCTAATTGAGCGAGTGACACACATGTGATTTAGTTTACAAAGTAGTGTTTTGGGTTTATGTTCTTTCCTTGGAAACTTGTTCCTGACAAGTTAGGGTTAGGATTAGGGTTAGGGTTAGGGTTAGGGTTAGGGTTAGAGTTAGCGTTAGGGTTAGGGTTAGGGTTAGGGTTAGGGTTAGGGTTTGGGTAGGGTTAGGGTTAGGGTTAGGGTTAGGGTAGGGTTAGGGTTAGGTTTAGGGTTAGGGTTAGGGTTAGCGTTAGCGTTAGGGTAGGGTTAGGGTTAGGGTTAGCGTTAGCGTTAAGGTAGGGTTAGGGTTAGGGTTAGGGTTAGGGTTTGGGTAGGGTGAGGGTTAGGGTTAGGGTTAGGGTTAGGGTCAGTTTCAGGATTAGGGTTAGGGTTAGGGTTATGGTTAGTGTTATATCTCTTTTCAGTTTTCCTGTTATAATAATTGAAAAGTCGGCACGTATGTGTATTAGTTTACAAAGTAGTGCTTTGCGTTTATGTTCTTTCGTTCGAAACTTGTTCCTTTGCTGTACAGTGCGATATATCACTTTGTAGTTTTCCTGGTATAATAACTGAACAGGCGACACGTATGTGAATTAGTTTACAAAGTTGTGCTTTACGTTTATGTTCTTTCGATAGAAACTTGTCTTTGTGCCATATAGTGCGAGATAACACTTTTCAGTTTTCCTGTATTGCTAATTGAGCGAGCGACACACATGTGATTCAGTTTATGAATTAGTGCTTTGCTTCTCTGTTCTTTCATTCGAAATTTGTTCCTGTACTGTACAGTGCGATATATCACTTTTCAGTTTTCCTGTATTAATAATTGAGCGAGCGACACACATGTGATTTAGTTTACAAAGTAGTGCTTTGATTTTCTGTTCCTTCATTCGAAACGTGTTCCTGTGCTGTACAGTGTGCTATATCACTTTTCAGTTTTCTTGTTATAATAATTGAATGGGCGACACGTATGTGAATTAGTTTACAAAGTTGGGTTTTGCGTGTCAAAGTTTTTCAAGGGAAACTTGTTTCTGTGCCGTACAATGCGAGATAACACTTTTCAGTTTTCCTGTATTCCTAATTGAGCTAGCGACACACATGTGATTTAGTTTACATAGTGGTGCTTTGCTTTTCTGTTTTTTCGTTGGAAACTTGTTCCTGTCCTGTACAGTGCAATATATCATTTTTTGGTTTTCCTGTTCTAATAATTGAACAGGAGACACGTATGTGAATTAGTTTACAAAGTTGTGCATTGCGTTTATGTTCTTTCGATGGAAACTTGTTTCTGTGCCGTATAGTGCGAGATAACACTTTTCAGTTTTCCTGTATTGCTAATTGAGCGAGCGACACACATGTGATTCAGTTTACCAATTAGTGCTTTGCTTTTCTGTAGTTTCGCTCAAAATTTGTTCCTCTGCTGTACAGTGCGGTATATCACTTTTCAGTTTTCCTGTATTCCTAATTGAGCGAGTGACACACATGTGATTTAGTTTACAAAGGAGTGGTTTGGGTTTATATTCTTTCCTTGGAAACTTGTTCCTGTTAGGAACAAGATAGTGTTAGGTTTAGGGTTAGGGTTAGGGTTAGGGTTCGCGTTAGGGTTAGGGTAGGGTTAGGGTTAGGGTTATGGTTAGGGTTAGGGTTAGGGTAGGGTTATGGTTAGGGTTAGGGTTAGGGTTGGCGTTAGGGTTAGGGTAGGGTTAGGGTTAGGGTTAGGGTTAGGGTAGGGTTAGGGTTAGGGTTAGGGTTAGGGTTAGCGTTAGCGTTAGTGTAGGGTTAGGGTTAGGGTTAGGGTTAGGGTTTGGGTAGGGTTAGGATTAGGGTTAGCGTTAGGGTTAGGGTCAGTTTCAGGATTAGGGTTAGGGTTATGGGTAGTGTTATATCTCTTTTCAGTTTTCCTGTTATAATAATTGAAAAGGCGGCACGTATGTGTATTAGTTTACAAAGTAGTGCTTTGCGTTTATGTTCTTTCGTTCGAAACTTGTTCCTTTGCTGTACAGTGCGATATATCACTTTGTAGTTTTCCTGGTATAATAACTGAACAGGCGACACGTATGTGAATTAGTTTACAAAGTTGCGCTTTACGTTTATGTTCTTTCGATGGAAACTTGTCTTTGTGCCATATAGTGCGAGATAACACTTTTCCGTTTTCCTGTATTGCTAATTGAGCGAGCGACACACATGTGATTCAGTTTATGAATTAGTGCTTTGCTTCTCTGTTCTTTCATTCGAAATTTGTTCCTGTACTGTACAGTGCGATATATCACTTTTCAGTTTTCCTGTATTCCTAATTGAGCGAGCGACACACATGTGATTTAGTTTACAAAGTAGTGCTTTGATTTTCTGTTCTTTGATTCGAAACGTGTTCCTGTGCTGTACAGTGTGCTATATCACTTTTCAGTTTTCTTGTTATAATAATTGAACGGGCGACACGTATGTGAATTAGTTTACAAAGTAGTGCTTTGCGTTTATGTTCTTTCGTTCGAAACTTGTTCCTTTGCTGTACAGTGCGATATATCACTTTGTAGTTTTCCTGGTATAATAATTGAACGGGCGACACGTATGTGAATTAATTTACAAAGTTGGGTTTTGCGTGTCTATTCTTTCAATGGAAACTTGTTTCTGTGCCGTACAATGCGAGATGACACTTTTCAGTTTTCCTGTATTCCTAATTGAGCCAGCGATACACATGTGATTTAGTTTACATAACAGTGCTTTGCTTTTCTGTTCTTTCATTGGAAACTTGTTCCTGTCCGGTACAGTGCAATATATCACTTTGTAGTTTTCCTGTTATAATAATTGAACAGGCGACACGTATGTGAATTAGTTTACAAAGTTGTGCATTGCGTTTGTTCTTTCGATGGAAACTTGTTTCTGTGCCATATAGTGCGAGATAACACTTTTCAGTTTTCCTGTATTGCTAATTGAGCGAGCGACACACATGTGATTCAGTTTACCAATTAGTGCTTTGCTTTTCTGTAGTTTCGTTCAAAATTTGTTCCTCTGCTGTACAGTGCGATATATCACTTTTCAGTTTTCCTGTATTCCTAATTGAGCGAGTGACACACATGTGATTTAGTTTACAAAGTAGTGGTTTGGGTTTATGTTCTTTCCTTGGAAACTTGTTCCTGTTAGGAACAAGTTAGGGTTAGGTTTAGGGTTAGGGTTAGGGTTAGTGTTAGGGTTAGGGTTAGGGTTAGGGTTAGGGTTTGGTTTAGGGTTAGGGTAGGGTTAGGGTTAGGATTAGGGTTAGGGTTAGGGTAGGGTTAGGGTTAGGTTTAGGGTTAGGGTTAGGGTTAGCGTTAGCGTTAGGGTAGGGTTAGGGTTAGGGTTAGGGTTAGGGTTTGGGTAGGGTGAGGGTTAGGGTTAGGGTTAGGGTTAGGGTCAGGTTCAGGATTAGGGTTAGGGTTAGGGTTATGGTTAGTGTTATATCTCTTTTCAGTTTTCCTGTTATAATAATTGAAAAGTCGGCACGTATGTGTATTAGTTTACAAAGTAGTGCTTTGCGTTTATGTTCTTTCGTTCGAAACTTGTTCCTTTGCTGTACAGTGCGATATATCACTTTGTAGTTTTCCTGGTATAATAACTGAACAGGCAACACGTATGTGAATTAGTTTACAAAGTTGTGCTTTACGTTGATGTTCTTTCGATGGAAACTTGTCTTTGTGCCATATAGTGCGAGATAACACTTTTCAGTTTTCCTGTATTGCTAATTGAGCGAGCGACACACATGTGATTCCGTTTACCAATTAGTGCTTTGCTTTTCTGTAGTTTCGCTCAAAATTTGTTCCTCTGCTGTACAGTGCGAATATCACTTTTCAGTTTTCCTGTATTCCTAATTGAGCGAGTGACACACAAGTGATTTAGTTTACAAAGTAGTGGTTTGGGTTTATGTTCTTTCCTTGGAAACTTGTTCCTGTTAGGAACAAGTTAGTGTTAGGGTTAGGGTTAGGGTTAGGGTTAGGGTTAGGGTTCGCGTTAGGGTTAGGGTAGGGTTAGGGTTAGGGTTAGGGTTAGGGTTAGGGTTAGGGTTAGGGTTAGGGTAGGGTTAGGGTTAGGGTTAGGGTTAGGGTAGGGTTAGGGTTAGGGTTAGGGTTAGGGTTAGGGTAGGGTTAGGGTTAGGGTTAGGGTTAGGGTTAGCGTTAGCGTTAGGGTAGGGTTAGGGTTAGGGTTAGGGTTAGGGTCAGGGTTAGGGTTAGGGTCAGGTTCAGGATTAGGGTTAGTGTTATATCTCTTTTCAGATTTCCTGTTATAATAATTGAAAAGGCGGCACGTATGTGTATTACTTTACAAAGTAGTGCTTTGCATTTATGTTCTTTCGTTCGAAACTTGTTCCTTTGCTGTACAATGCGATATATCACTTTGTAGTTTTCCTGGTATAATAACTGAACAGGCGACACGTATGTGAATTAGTTTACAAAGTTGTGCTTTACGTTTATGTTCTTTCGATGGAAACTTGTCTTTGTGCCATATAGTGCGAGATAACACTTTTCAGTTTTCCTGTATTGCTAATTGAGCGAGCGACACACATGTGATTCAGTTTATGAATTAGTGCTTTGCTTCTCTGTTCTTTCATTCGAAACGTGTTCCTGTGCTGTACAGTGTGCTATATCACTTTTCAGTTTTCTTGTTATAATAATTGAACGGGCGACACGTATGTGAATTAGTTTACAAAGTTGGGTTTTGCGTGTCTATTCTTTCAATGGAAACTTGTTTCCGTGCCGTACAATGCAAGATAACACTTTTCAGTTTTCCTGTATTCCTAATTGAGCCAGCTACACACATGTGATTTAGTTTACATAGTAGTGCTTTGCTTTTCTGTTCTTTCATTGGAAACTTGTTCCTGTCCTGTATAGTGCGATATATCACTTTTCAGTTTTCCTGTATTCCTAATTGAGCGAGTGACACACATGTGATTTAGTTTACAAAGTAGTGGTTTGGGTTTATGTTCTTTCCTTGGAAACTTGTTCCTGTTAGGAACAAGTTAGGGTTAGGTTTAGGGTTAGGGTTAGGGTTAGGGTTAGGGTTCGCGTTAGGGTTAGGGTAGGGTTAGGGTTAGGATTAGGGTTAGGGTTAGGGTAGGGTTAGGGTTAGGTTTAGGGTTAGGGTTAGGGTTAGGGTTAGCGTTAGCGTTAGCGTTAGGGTAGGGTTAGGGTTAGGGTTAGGGTTAGGGTTTGGGTAGGGTGAGGGTTAGGGTTAGGGTTAGGGTCAGGTTCAGGATTAGGGTTAGGGTTAGGGTTATGGTTAGTGTTATATCTCTTTTCAGTTTTCCTGTTATAATAATTGAAAAGTCGGCACGTATGTGTATTAGTTTACAAAGTAGTGCTTTGCGTTTATGTTCTTTCGTTCGAAACTTGTTCCTTTGCTGTACAGTGCGATATATCACTTTGTAGTTTTCCTGGTATAATAACTGAACAGGCGACACGTATGTGAATTAGTTTACAAAGTTGTGCTTTACGTTTATGTTCTTTCGATGGAAACTTGTCTTTGTGCCATATAGTGCGAGATAACACTTTTCAGTTTTCCTGTATTGCTAATTGAGCGAGCGACACACATGTGATTCAGTTTATGAATTAGTGCTTTGCTTCTCTGTTCTTTCATTCGAAATTTGTTCCTGTACTGTACAGTGCGATTTATCACTTTTCAGTTTTCCTGTATTCCTAATTGAGCGAGCGACACACATGTGATTTAGTTTACAAATTAGTGCTTTGATTTTCTGTTCTTTCATTCGAAACATGTTCCTGTGCTGTACAGTTTGCTATATCACTTTTCAGTTTTCTTGTTATAATAATTGAACGGGCGACACGTATGTGAATTAGTTTACAAAGTTGGGTTTTGCGTGTCTATTCTTTCAATGGAAACTTGTTTCTGTGCCGTACAATGCGAGATAACACTTTTCAGTTTTCCTGTATTCCTAATTGAGCCAGCGACACACATGTGATTTAGTTTACATAGTAGTGCTTTGCTTTTCAGTTCTTTCGTTGGAAACTTGTTCCTGTCCTGTACAGTGCAATATATCACTTTTTAGTTTTCCTGTTATAATAATTGAACAGGCGACACGTATGTGAAGTAGTTTACAAAGATGTGCATTGCGTTTATGTTCTTTCGATGGAAACTTGTTTCTGTGCCGTATAGTGCGAGATAACACTTTTCAGTTTTCCTGTATTGCTAATTGAGCGAGCGACACACATGTGATTCAGTTTACCAATTAGTGCTTTCCTTTTCTGTAGTTTCGCTCAAAATTTGTTCCTCTGCTGTACAGTGCGATATATCACTTTTCAGTTTTCCTGTATTCCTAATTGAGCGAGTGACACAAAAGTGATTTAGTTTACAAAGTAGTGGTATGGGTTTATGTTCTTTCCTTGGAAACTTATTCCTGTTAGGAACAAGTTAGTGTTAGGGTTAGGGTTAGGGTTAGGGTTAGGGTTCGCGTTAGGGTTAGGGTAGGGTTAGGGTTAGGGTTAGGGTTAGGGTAGGGTTAGGGTTAGGGTTAGGGTTAGGGTTAGGGTAGGGTTAGGGTTAGGGTTAGGGTTAGGGTTAGGGTTAGCGTTAGCGTTAGGGTAGGGTTAGGGTTAGGGTTAGGGTTAGGGTCAGGGTTAGGGTTAGGGTCAGGTTCAGGATTAGGGTTAGTGTTATATCTCTTTTCAGTTTTCCTGTTATAATAATTGAAAAGGCGGCACGTATGTGTATTACTTTACAAAGTAGTGCTTTGCATTTATGTTCTTTCGTTCGAAACTTGTTCCTTTGCTGTACAATGCGATATATCACTTTGTAGTTTTCCTGGTATAATAACTGAACAGGCGACACGTATGTGAATTAGTTTACAAAGTTGTGCTTTACGTTTATGTTCTTTCGATGGAAACTTGTCTTTGTGCCATATAGTGCGAGAAAACACTTTTCAGTTTTCCTGTATTGCTAATTGAGCGAGCGACACACATGTGATTCAGTTTATAAATTAGTGCTTTGCTTCTCTGTTCTTTCATTCGAAACGTGTTCCTGTGCTGTACAGTGTGCTATATCACTTTTCAGTTTTCTTGTTATAATAATTGAACGGGCGACACGTATGTGAATTAGTTTACAAAGTTGGGTTTTGCGTGTCTATTCTTTCAATGGAAACTTGTTTCTGTGCCGTACAATGCGAGATAACACTTTTCAGTTTTCCTGTATTCCTAATTGAGCCAGCGACACACATGTGATTTAGTTTACATAGTAGTGCTTTGGTTTTCTGTTCTTTCGTTGGAAACTTGTTCCTGTCCTGTACAGTGCAATATATCACTTTTTAGTTTTCCTGTTCTAATAATTGAACAGGAGACAGGTATGTGAATTAGTTTACAAAGTTGTGCATTGCGTTTATGTTCTTTCGATGGAAACTTGTTTCTGTGCCGTATAGTGCGAGATAACACTTTTCAGTTTTCCTGTATTGCTAATTGAGCGAGCGACACACATGTGATTCAGTTTACCAATTAGTGCTTTGCTTTTCTGTAGTTTCGTTCAAAATTTGTTCCTCTGCTGTACAGTGCGATATATCACTTTTCAGTTTTCCTGTATTCCTAATTGAGCGAGTGACACACAAGTGATTTAGTTTACAAAGTAGTGGTTTGGGTTTATGTTCTTTCCTTGGAAACTTGTTCCTGTTAGGAACAAGTTAGTGTTAGGGTTAGGGTTAGGGTTAGGGTTAGGGTTCGCGTTAGGGTTAGGGTAGGGTTAGGGTTAGGGTTAGGGTTAGGGTAGGGTTAGGGTTAGGGTTAGGGTTAGGGTTAGGGTAGGGTTAGGGTTAGGGTTAGGGTTAGGGTTAGGGTTAGCGTTAGCGTTAGGGTAGGGTTAGGGTTAGGGTTAGGGTTAGGGTCAGGGTTAGGGTTAGGGTCAGGTTCAGGATTAGGGTTAGTGTTATATCTCTTTTCAGTTTTCCTGTTATAATAATTGAAAAGGCGGCACGTATGTGTATTACTTTACAAAGTAGTGCTTTGCATTTATGTTCTTTCGTTCGAAACTTGTTCCTTTGCTGTACAATGCGATATATCACTTTGTAGTTTTCCTGGTATAATAACTGAACAGGCGACACGTATGTGAATTAGTTTACAAAGTTGTGCTTTACGTTTATGTTCTTTCGATGGAAACTTGTCTTTGTACCATATAGTGCGAGAAAACACTTTTCAGTTTTCCTGTATTGCTAATTGAGCGAGCGACACACATGTGATTCAGTTTATAAATTAGTGCTTTGCTTCTCTGTTCATTCATTCGAAACGTGTTCCTGTGCTGTACAGTGTGCTATATCACTTTTCAGTTTTCTTGTTATAATAATTGAACGGGCGACACGTATGTGAATTAGTTTACAAAGTTGGGTTTTGCGTGTCTATTCTTTCAATGGAAACTTGTTTCTGTGCCGTACAATGCGAGATAACACTTTTCAGTTTTCCTGTATTCCTAATTGAGCCAGCGACACACATGTGATTTAGTTTACATAGTAGTGCTTTGGTTTTCTGTTCTTTCGTTGGAAACTTGTTCCTGTCCTGTACAGTGCAATATATCACTTTTTAGTTTTCCTGTTCTAATAATTGAACAGGAGACAGGTATGTGAATTAGTTTACAAAGTTGTGCATTGCGTTTATGTTCTTTCGATGGAAACTTGTTTCTGTGCCGTATAGTGCGAGATAACACTTTTCAGTTTTCCTGTATTGCTAATTGAGCGAGCGACACACATGTGATTCAGTTTACCAATTAGTGCTTTGCTTTTCTGTAGTTTCGTTCAAAATTTGTTCCTCTGCTGTACAGTGCGATATATCACTTTTCAGTTTTCCTGTATTCCTAATTGAGCGAGTGACACACAAGTGATTTAGTTTACAAAGTAGTGGTTTGGGTTTATGTTCTTTCCTTGGAAACTTGTTCCTGTTAGGAACAAGTTAGTGTTAGGGTTAGGGTTAGGGTTAGGGTTAGGGTTCGCGTTAGGGTTAGGGTAGGGTTAGGGTTAGGGTTAGGGTTAGGGTAGGGTTAGGGTTAGGGTTAGGGTTAGGGTTAGGGTAGGGTTAGGGTTAGGGTTAGGGTTAGGGTTAGGGTTAGGGTTAGCGTTAGCGTTAGGGTACGGTTAGGGTTAGGGTTAGGGTTAGAGTTAGCGTTAGGGTTAGGGTTAGGGTTAGGGTTAGCGTTAGCGTTAGGGTAGGGTTAGGGTTAGTGTTAGGGTTAGGGTTTGGGTAGGGTTAGGGTTAGGGTTAGGGTTAGGCTTAGGCTTAGGGTAGGCTTAGGGTTAGGGTTAGTGTTAGGGTTAGGGTTTGCGTTAGCGTTAGGGTAGGGTTAGGGTTAGGGTTAGGGTTAGGGTTTGGGTAGGGTGAGGGTTAGGGTTAGGGTTAGGGTTAGGGTCAGGTTCAGGATTAGGGTTAGGGTTAGGGTTATGGTTATGTTTAGTGTTATATCTCTTTTCAGTTTTCCTGTTATAATAATTGAAAAGGCGGCACGTATGTGTATTAGTTTACAAAGTAGTGCTTTGCGTTTATGTTCTTTCGTTCGAAACTTGTTCCTTTGCTGTACAGTGCGATATATCACTTTGTAGTTTTAGTGGTATAATAACTGAACAGGCGACACGTATGTGAATTAGTTTACAAAGTTGTGCTTTACGTTTATGTTTTTTCGATGGAAACTTGTCTTTGTGCCATATAGTGTGAGATAACACTTTTCAGTTTTCCTGTATTGCTAATTGAGCGAGCGACACACATGTGATTCAGTTTATGAATTAGTGCTTTGCTTCTCTGTTCTTTCATTCGAAATTTGTTCCTGTACTGTATAGTGCGATATATCACTTTTCAGTTTTCCTGTATTCCTAATTGAGCAAGCGACACACATGTGATTTAGTTTACAAAGTAGTGCTTTGATTTTCTGTTCTTTCATTCGAAACGTGTTCCTGTGCTGTACAGTGTGCTATATCACTTTTCAGTTTTCTTGTTATAATAATTGAACGGGCGACACGTATGTGAATTAGTTTACAAAGTTGGGTTTTGCGTGTCTATTCTTTCAATGGAAACTTGTTTCTGTGCCGTACAATGCGAGATAACACTTTTCAGTTTTCCTGTATTCCTAATTGAGCCAGCGACACACATGTGATTTAGTTTACATAGTAGTGCTTTGGTTTTCTGTTCGTTCGTTGGAAACTTGTTCCTGTCCTGTACAGTGCAATATATCACTTTTTAGTTTTCCTGTTATAATAATTGAACAGGCGACACGTATGTGAAGTAGTTTACAAAGTTGTGCATTGCGTTTATGTTCTTTCGATGGAAACTTGTTTCTGTGCCGTATAGTGCGAGATAACACTTTTCAGTTTTCCTGTATTGCTAATTGAGCGAGCGACACACATGTGATTCAGTTTATGAATTAGTGCTTTGCTTCTCTGTTCTTTCATTCGAAATTTGTTCCTGTACTGTACAGTGCGATACATCACTTTTCAGTTTTCCTGTATTCCTAATTGAGCGAGCGACACACATGTGATTTAGTTTACAAAGTAGTGCTTTGATTTTCTGTTCTTTCATTCGAAACGTGTTCCTGTGCTGTACAGTGTGCTATATCACTTTTCAGTTTTCTTGTTATAATAATTGAACGGGCGACACGTATGTGAATTAGTTTACAAAGTTGGGTTTTGCGTGTCTATTCTTTCAAAGGAAACTTGTTTCTGTGCCGTACGATGCGAGATAACACTTTTCAGTTTTCCTGTATTCCTAATTGAGCCAGCGACACACATGTGATTTAGTTTACATAGTAGTGCTTTGCTTTTCTGTTCTTTCGTTGGAAACTTGTTCCTGTCCTGTACAGTGCAATATATCACTTTTTACTTTTCCTGTTATAAAAATTGAACAGGCGACACGTATGTGAATTAGTTTACAAAGTTGTGCATTGCTTTTATGTTCTTTCGATGGAAACTTGTTTCTGTGCCGTATAGTTCGAGATAACACTTTTCAGTTTTCCTGTATTGCTAATTGAGCGAGCGACACACATGTGATTCAGTTTACCAATTAGTGCTTTGCTTTTCTCTAGTTTCGTTCAAAATTTGTTCCTCTGCTGTACAGTGCGATATATCACTTTTCAGTTTTCCTGTATTCCTAATTGAGCGAGTGACACACATGTGATTTAGTTTACAAAGTAGTGGTTTGGGTTTATGTTCTTTCCTTGGAAACTTGTTCCTGACAAGTTAGGGTTAGGATTAGGGTTAGGGTTAGGGTTAGGGTTAGGGTTAGAGTTAGCGTTAGGGTTAGGGTTAGGGTTAGGGTTAGGGTTTGGGTAGGGTTAGGGTTAGGGTTAGGGTCAGGTTCAGGATTAGGGTTAGGGTTAGGGTTATGGTTAGTGTTATATCTCTTTTCAGTTTTCCTGTTATAATAATTGAAAAGGCGGCACGTATGTGTATTAGTTTACAAAGTAGTGCTTTGCGTTTATGTTCTTTCGTTCGAAACTTGTTCCTTTGCTGTACAGTGCGATATATCACTTTGTAGTTTTCCTGGTATAATAACTGAACAGGCGACACGTATGTGAATTAGTTTACAAAGTTGTGCTTTACGTTTATGTTCTTTCGATGGAAACTTGTCTTTGTGCCATATAGTGCGAGATAACACTTTTCAGTTTTCCTGTATTGCTAATTGAGCGAGCGACACACATGTGATTCAGTTTATGAATTAGTGCTTTGCTTCTCTGTTCTTTCATTCGAAATTTGTTCCTGTACTGTACAGTGCGATATATCACTTTTCAGTTTTCCTGTATTCCTAATTGAGCGAGCGACACACATGTGATTTAGTTTACAAAGTAGTGCTTTGATTTTCTGTTCCTTCATTCGAAACGTGTTCCTGTGCTGTACAGTGTGCTATATCACTTTTCAGTTTTCTTGTTATAATAATTGAATGGGCGACACGTATGTGAATTAGTTTACAAAGTTGGGTTTTGCGTGTCAAAGTTTTTCAAGGGAAACTTGTTTCTGTGCCGTACAATGCGAGATAACACTTTTCAGTTTTCCTGTATTCCTAATTGAGCTAGCGACACACATGTGATTTAGTTTACATAGTGGTGCTTTGCTTTTCTGTTCTTTCGTTGGAAACTTGTTCCTGTCCTGTACAGTGCAATATATCACTTTTTAGTTTTCCTGTTCTAATAATTGAACAGGAGACACGTATGTGAATTAGTTTACAAAGTTGTGCATTGCGTTTATGTTCTTTCGATGGAAACTTGTTTCTGTGCCGTATAGTGCGAGATAACACTTTTCAGTTTTCCTGTATTGCTAATTGAGCGAGCGACACTCATGTGATTCAGTTTACCAATTAGTGCTTTGCTTTTCTGTAGTTTCGCTCAAAATTTGTTCCTCTGCTGTACAGTGCGATATATCACTTTTCAGTTTTCCTGTATTCCTAATTGAGCGAGTGACACACATGTGATTTAGTTTACAAAGGAGTGGTTTGGGTTTATGTTCTTTCCTTGGAAACTTGTTCCTGTTAGGAACAAGATAGTGTTAGGTTTAGGGTTAGGGTTAGGGTTAGGGTTAGGGTTAGAGTTAGCGTTAGGGTTAGGGTTAGGGTTAGCGTTAGCGTTAGGGTAGCGTTAGGGTTAGGGTTAGGGTTTGGGTAGGGTTAGGGTTCGGGTTAGGGTTAGGGTTAGGGTCAGGTTCAGGATTAGGGTTAGGGTTAGGGTTATGGTTAGTGTTATATCTCTTTTCAGTTTTCCTGTTATAATAATTGAAAAGGCGGCACGTATGTGTATTAGGTTACAAAGTAGTGCTTTGCGTTTATGTTCTTTCGTTCGAAACTTGTTCCTTTGCTGTACAGTGCGATATATCACTTTGTAGTTTTCCTGGTATAATAACTGAACAGGCGACACGTATGTGAATTAGTTTACAAAGTTGCGCTTTACGTTTATGTTCTTTCGATGGAAACTTGTCTTTGTGCCATATAGTGCGAGATAACACTTTTCAGTTTTCCTGTATTGCTAATTGAGCGAGCGACACACATGTGATTCAGTTTATGAATTAGTGCTTTGCTTCTCTGTTCTTTCATTCGAAATTTGTTCCTGTACTGTACAGTGCGATATATCACTTTTCAGTTTTCCTGTATTCCTAATTGAGCGAGCGACACACATGTGATTTAGTTTACAAAGTAGTGCTTTGATTTTCTGTTCTTTGATTCGAAACGTGTTCCTGTGCTGTACAGTGTGCTATATCACTTTTCAGTTTTCTTGTTATAATAATTGAACGGGCGACACGTATGTGAATTAGTTTACAAAGTAGTGCTTTGCGTTTATGTTCTTTCGTTCGAAACTTGTTCCTTTGCTGTACAGTGCGATATATCACTTTGTAGTTTTCCTGGTATAATAATTGAACGGGCGACACGTATGTGAATTAATTTACAAAGTTGGGTTTTGCGTGTCTATTCTTTCAATGGAAACTTGTTTCTGTGCCGTACAATGCGAGATGACACTTTTCAGTTTTCCTGTATTCCTAATTGAGCCAGCGATACACATGTGATTTAGTTTACATAACAGTGCTTTGCTTTTCTGTTCTTTCATTGGAAACTTGTTCCTGTCCGGTACAGTGCAATATATCACTTTGTAGTTTTCCTGTTATAATAATTGAACAGGCGACACGTATGTGAATTAGTTTACAAAGTTGTGCATTGCGTTTGTTCTTTCGATGGAAACTTGTTTCTGTGCCATATAGTGCGAGATAACACTTTTCAGTTTTCCTGTATTGCTAATTGAGCGAGCGACACACATGTGATTCAGTTTACCAATTAGTGCTTTGCTTTTCTGTAGTTTCGTTCAAAATTTGTTCCTCTGCTGTACAGTGCGATATATCACTTTTCAGTTTTCCTGTATTCCTAATTGAGCGAGTGACACACATGTGATTTAGTTTACAAAGTAGTGGTTTGGGTTTATGTTCTTTCCTTGGAAACTTGTTCCTGTTAGGAACAAGTTAGGGTTAGGTTTAGGGTTAGGGTTAGGGTTAGTGTTAGGGTTAGGGTTAGGGTTAGGGTTAGGGTTTGGTTTAGGGTTAGGGTAGGGTTAGGGTTAGGATTAGGGTTAGGGTTAGGGTAGGGTTAGGGTTAGGTTTAGGGTTAGGGTTAGGGTTAGCGTTAGCGTTAGGGTAGGGTTAGGGTTAGGGTTAGGGTTAGGGTTTGGGTAGGGTGAGGGTTAGGGTTAGGGTTAGGGTTAGGGTCAGGTTCAGGATTAGGGTTAGGGTTAGGGTTATGGTTAGTGTTATATCTCTTTTCAGTTTTCCTGTTATAATAATTGAAAAGTCGGCACGTATGTGTATTAGTTTACAAAGTAGTGCTTTGCGTTTATGTTCTTTCGTTCGAAACTTGTTCCTTTGCTGTACAGTGCGATATATCACTTTGTAGTTTTCCTGGTATAATAACTGAACAGGCAACACGTATGTGAATTAGTTTACAAAGTTGTGCTTTACGTTGATGTTCTTTCGATGGAAACTTGTCTTTGTGCCATATAGTGCGAGATAACACTTTTCAGTTTTCCTGTATTGCTAATTGAGCGAGCGACACACATGTGATTCCGTTTACCAATTAGTGCTTTGCTTTTCTGTAGTTTCGCTCAAAATTTGTTCCTCTGCTGTACAGTGCGAATATCACTTTTCAGTTTTCCTGTATTCCTAATTGAGCGAGTGACACACAAGTGATTTAGTTTACAAAGTAGTGGTTTGGGTTTATGTTCTTTCCTTGGAAACTTGTTCCTGTTAGGAACAAGTTAGTGTTAGGGTTAGGGTTAGGGTTAGGGTTAGGGTTAGGGTTCGCGTTAGGGTTAGGGTAGGGTTAGGGTTAGGGTTAGGGTTAGGGTTAGGGTTAGGGTTAGGGTAGGGTTAGGGTTAGGGTTAGGGTTAGGGTAGGGTTAGGGTTAGGGTTAGGGTTAGGGTTAGGGTAGGGTTAGGGTTAGGGTTAGGGTTAGGGTTAGCGTTAGCGTTAGGGTAGGGTTAGGGTTAGGGTTAGGGTTAGGGTCAGGGTTAGGGTTAGGGTCAGGTTCAGGATTAGGGTTAGTGTTATATCTCTTTTCAGATTTCCTGTTATAATAATTGAAAAGGCGGCACGTATGTGTATTACTTTACAAAGTAGTGCTTTGCATTTATGTTCTTTCGTTCGAAACTTGTTCCTTTGCTGTACAATGCGATATATCACTTTGTAGTTTTCCTGGTATAATAACTGAACAGGCGACACGTATGTGAATTAGTTTACAAAGTTGTGCTTTACGTTTATGTTCTTTCGATGGAAACTTGTCTTTGTGCCATATAGTGCGAGATAACACTTTTCAGTTTTCCTGTATTGCTAATTGAGCGAGCGACACACATGTGATTCAGTTTATGAATTAGTGCTTTGCTTCTCTGTTCTTTCATTCGAAACGTGTTCCTGTGCTGTACAGTGTGCTATATCACTTTTCAGTTTTCTTGTTATAATAATTGAACGGGCGACACGTATGTGAATTAGTTTACAAAGTTGGGTTTTGCGTGTCTATTCTTTCAATGGAAACTTGTTTCCGTGCCGTACAATGCAAGATAACACTTTTCAGTTTTCCTGTATTCCTAATTGAGCCAGCTACACACATGTGATTTAGTTTACATAGTAGTGCTTTGCTTTTCTGTTCTTTCATTGGAAACTTGTTCCTGTCCTGTATAGTGCGATATATCACTTTTCAGTTTTCCTGTATTCCTAATTGAGCGAGTGACACACATGTGATTTAGTTTACAAAGTAGTGGTTTGGGTTTATGTTCTTTCCTTGGAAACTTGTTCCTGTTAGGAACAAGTTAGGGTTAGGTTTAGGGTTAGGGTTAGGGTTAGGGTTAGGGTTCGCGTTAGGGTTAGGGTAGGGTTAGGGTTAGGATTAGGGTTAGGGTTAGGGTAGGGTTAGGGTTAGGTTTAGGGTTAGGGTTAGGGTTAGGGTTAGCGTTAGCGTTAGCGTTAGGGTAGGGTTAGGGTTAGGGTTAGGGTTAGGGTTTGGGTAGGGTGAGGGTTAGGGTTAGGGTTAGGGTCAGGTTCAGGATTAGGGTTAGGGTTAGGGTTATGGTTAGTGTTATATCTCTTTTCAGTTTTCCTGTTATAATAATTGAAAAGTCGGCACGTATGTGTATTAGTTTACAAAGTAGTGCTTTGCGTTTATGTTCTTTCGTTCGAAACTTGTTCCTTTGCTGTACAGTGCGATATATCACTTTGTAGTTTTCCTGGTATAATAACTGAACAGGCGACACGTATGTGAATTAGTTTACAAAGTTGTGCTTTACGTTTATGTTCTTTCGATGGAAACTTGTCTTTGTGCCATATAGTGCGAGATAACACTTTTCAGTTTTCCTGTATTGCTAATTGAGCGAGCGACACACATGTGATTCAGTTTATGAATTAGTGCTTTGCTTCTCTGTTCTTTCATTCGAAATTTGTTCCTGTACTGTACAGTGCGATTTATCACTTTTCAGTTTTCCTGTATTCCTAATTGAGCGAGCGACACACATGTGATTTAGTTTACAAATTAGTGCTTTGATTTTCTGTTCTTTCATTCGAAACGTGTTCCTGTGCTGTACAGTTTGCTATATCACTTTTCAGTTTTCTTGTTATAATAATTGAACGGGCGACACGTATGTGAATTAGTTTACAAAGTTGGGTTTTGCGTGTCTATTCTTTCAATGGAAACTTGTTTCTGTGCCGTACAATGCGAGATAACACTTTTCAGTTTTCCTGTATTCCTAATTGAGCCAGCGACACACATGTGATTTAGTTTACATAGTAGTGCTTTGCTTTTCAGTTCTTTCGTTGGAAACTTGTTCCTGTCCTGTACAGTGCAATATATCACTTTTTAGTTTTCCTGTTATAATAATTGAACAGGCGACACGTATGTGAAGTAGTTTACAAAGATGTGCATTGCGTTTATGTTCTTTCGATGGAAACTTGTTTCTGTGCCGTATAGTGCGAGATAACACTTTTCAGTTTTCCTGTATTGCTAATTGAGCGAGCGACACACATGTGATTCAGTTTACCAATTAGTGCTTTCCTTTTCTGTAGTTTCGCTCAAAATTTGTTCCTCTGCTGTACAGTGCGATATATCACTTTTCAGTTTTCCTGTATTCCTAATTGAGCGAGTGACACAAAAGTGATTTAGTTTACAAAGTAGTGGTATGGGTTTATGTTCTTTCCTTGGAAACTTATTCCTGTTAGGAACAAGTTAGTGTTAGGGTTAGGGTTAGGGTTAGGGTTAGGGTTCGCGTTAGGGTTAGGGTAGGGTTAGGGTTAGGGTTAGGGTTAGGGTAGGGTTAGGGTTAGGGTTAGGGTTAGGGTTAGGGTAGGGTTAGGGTTAGGGTTAGGGTTAGGGTTAGGGTTAGCGTTAGCGTTAGGGTAGGGTTAGGGTTAGGGTTAGGGTTAGGGTCAGGGTTAGGGTTAGGGTCAGGTTCAGGATTAGGGTTAGTGTTATATCTCTTTTCAGTTTTCCTGTTATAATAATTGAAAAGGCGGCACGTATGTGTATTACTTTACAAAGTAGTGCTTTGCATTTATGTTCTTTCGTTCGAAACTTGTTCCTTTGCTGTACAATGCGATATATCACTTTGTAGTTTTCCTGGTATAATAACTGAACAGGCGACACGTATGTGAATTAGTTTACAAAGTTGTGCTTTACGTTTATGTTCTTTCGATGGAAACTTGTCTTTGTGCCATATAGTGCGAGAAAACACTTTTCAGTTTTCCTGTATTGCTAATTGAGCGAGCGACACACATGTGATTCAGTTTATAAATTAGTGCTTTGCTTCTCTGTTCTTTCATTCGAAACGTGTTCCTGTGCTGTACAGTGTGCTATATCACTTTTCAGTTTTCTTGTTATAATAATTGAACGGGCGACACGTATGTGAATTAGTTTACAAAGTTGGGTTTTGCGTGTCTATTCTTTCAATGGAAACTTGTTTCTGTGCCGTACAATGCGAGATAACACTTTTCAGTTTTCCTGTATTCCTAATTGAGCCAGCGACACACATGTGATTTAGTTTACATAGTAGTGCTTTGGTTTTCTGTTCTTTCGTTGGAAACTTGTTCCTGTCCTGTACAGTGCAATATATCACTTTTTAGTTTTCCTGTTCTAATAATTGAACAGGAGACAGGTATGTGAATTAGTTTACAAAGTTGTGCATTGCGTTTATGTTCTTTCGATGGAAACTTGTTTCTGTGCCGTATAGTGCGAGATAACACTTTTCAGTTTTCCTGTATTGCTAATTGAGCGAGCGACACACATGTGATTCAGTTTACCAATTAGTGCTTTGCTTTTCTGTAGTTTCGTTCAAAATTTGTTCCTCTGCTGTACAGTGCGATATATCACTTTTCAGTTTTCCTGTATTCCTAATTGAGCGAGTGACACACAAGTGATTTAGTTTACAAAGTAGTGGTTTGGGTTTATGTTCTTTCCTTGGAAACTTGTTCCTGTTAGGAACAAGTTAGTGTTAGGGTTAGGGTTAGGGTTAGGGTTAGGGTTCGCGTTAGGGTTAGGGTAGGGTTAGGGTTAGGGTTAGGGTTAGGGTAGGGTTAGGGTTAGGGTTAGGGTTAGGGTTAGGGTAGGGTTAGGGTTAGGGTTAGGGTTAGGGTTAGGGTTAGGGTTAGCGTTAGCGTTAGGGTACGGTTAGGGTTAGGGTTAGGGTTAGAGTTAGCGTTAGGGTTAGGGTTAGGGTTAGGGTTAGCGTTAGCGTTAGGGTAGGGTTAGGGTTAGTGTTAGGGTTAGGGTTTGGGTAGGGTTAGGGTTAGGGTTAGGGTTAGGCTTAGGCTTAGGGTAGGCTTAGGGTTAGGGTTAGTGTTAGGGTTAGGGTTTGCGTTAGCGTTAGGGTAGGGTTAGGGTTAGGGTTAGGGTTAGGGTTTGGGTAGGGTGAGGGTTAGGGTTAGGGTTAGGGTTAGGGTCAGGTTCAGGATTAGGGTTAGGGTTAGGGTTATGGTTATGTTTAGTGTTATATCTCTTTTCAGTTTTCCTGTTATAATAATTGAAAAGGCGGCACGTATGTGTATTAGTTTACAAAGTAGTGCTTTGCGTTTATGTTCTTTCGTTCGAAACTTGTTCCTTTGCTGTACAGTGCGATATATCACTTTGTAGTTTTAGTGGTATAATAACTGAACAGGCGACACGTATGTGAATTAGTTTACAAAGTTGTGCTTTACGTTTATGTTTTTTCGATGGAAACTTGTCTTTGTGCCATATAGTGTGAGATAACACTTTTCAGTTTTCCTGTATTGCTAATTGAGCGAGCGACACACATGTGATTCAGTTTATGAATTAGTGCTTTGCTTCTCTGTTCTTTCATTCGAAATTTGTTCCTGTACTGTATAGTGCGATATATCACTTTTCAGTTTTCCTGTATTCCTAATTGAGCAAGCGACACACATGTGATTTAGTTTACAAAGTAGTGCTTTGATTTTCTGTTCTTTCATTCGAAACGTGTTCCTGTGCTGTACAGTGTGCTATATCACTTTTCAGTTTTCTTGTTATAATAATTGAACGGGCGACACGTATGTGAATTAGTTTACAAAGTTGGGTTTTGCGTGTCTATTCTTTCAATGGAAACTTGTTTCTGTGCCGTACAATGCGAGATAACACTTTTCAGTTTTCCTGTATTCCTAATTGAGCCAGCGACACACATGTGATTTAGTTTACATAGTAGTGCTTTGGTTTTCTGTTCGTTCGTTGGAAACTTGTTCCTGTCCTGTACAGTGCAATATATCACTTTTTAGTTTTCCTGTTATAATAATTGAACAGGCGACACGTATGTGAAGTAGTTTACAAAGTTGTGCATTGCGTTTATGTTCTTTCGATGGAAACTTGTTTCTGTGCCGTATAGTGCGAGATAACACTTTTCAGTTTTCCTGTATTGCTAATTGAGCGAGCGACACACATGTGATTCAGTTTATGAATTAGTGCTTTGCTTCTCTGTTCTTTCATTCGAAATTTGTTCCTGTACTGTACAGTGCGATACATCACTTTTCAGTTTTCCTGTATTCCTAATTGAGCGAGCGACACACATGTGATTTAGTTTACAAAGTAGTGCTTTGATTTTCTGTTCTTTCATTCGAAACGTGTTCCTGTGCTGTACAGTGTGCTATATCACTTTTCAGTTTTCTTGTTATAATAATTGAACGGGCGACACGTATGTGAATTAGTTTACAAAGTTGGGTTTTGCGTGTCTATTCTTTCAAAGGAAACTTGTTTCTGTGCCGTACGATGCGAGATAACACTTTTCAGTTTTCCTGTATTCCTAATTGAGCCAGCGACACACATGTGATTTAGTTTACATAGTAGTGCTTTGCTTTTCTGTTCTTTCGTTGGAAACTTGTTCCTGTCCTGTACAGTGCAATATATCACTTTTTACTTTTCCTGTTATAATAATTGAACAGGCGACACGTATGTGAATTAGTTTACAAAGTTGTGCATTGCTTTTATGTTCTTTCGATGGAAACTTGTTTCTGTGCCGTATAGTTCGAGATAACACTTTTCAGTTTTCCTGTATTGCTAATTGAGCGAGCGACACACATGTGATTCAGTTTACCAATTAGTGCTTTGCTTTTCTCTAGTTTCGTTCAAAATTTGTTCCTCTGCTGTACAGTGCGATATATCACTTTTCAGTTTTCCTGTATTCCTAATTGAGCGAGTGACACACATGTGATTTAGTTTACAAAGTAGTGGTTTGGGTTTATGTTCTTTCCTTGGAAACTTGTTCCTGACAAGTTAGGGTTAGGATTAGGGTTAGGGTTAGGGTTAGGGTTAGGGTTAGAGTTAGCGTTAGGGTTAGGGTTAGGGTTAGGGTTAGGGTTTGGGTAGGGTTAGGGTTAGGGTTAGGGTCAGGTTCAGGATTAGGGTTAGGGTTAGGGTTATGGTTAGTGTTATATCTCTTTTCAGTTTTCCTGTTATAATAATTGAAAAGGCGGCACGTATGTGTATTAGTTTACAAAGTAGTGCTTTGCGTTTATGTTCTTTCGTTCGAAACTTGTTCCTTTGCTGTACAGTGCGATATATCACTTTGTAGTTTTCCTGGTATAATAACTGAACAGGCGACACGTATGTGAATTAGTTTACAAAGTTGTGCTTTACGTTTATGTTCTTTCGATGGAAACTTGTCTTTGTGCCATATAGTGCGAGATAACACTTTTCAGTTTTCCTGTATTGCTAATTGAGCGAGCGACACACATGTGATTCAGTTTATGAATTAGTGCTTTGCTTCTCTGTTCTTTCATTCGAAATTTGTTCCTGTACTGTACAGTGCGATATATCACTTTTCAGTTTTCCTGTATTCCTAATTGAGCGAGCGACACACATGTGATTTAGTTTACAAAGTAGTGCTTTGATTTTCTGTTCCTTCATTCGAAACGTGTTCCTGTGCTGTACAGTGTGCTATATCACTTTTCAGTTTTCTTGTTATAATAATTGAATGGGCGACACGTATGTGAATTAGTTTACAAAGTTGGGTTTTGCGTGTCAAAGTTTTTCAAGGGAAACTTGTTTCTGTGCCGTACAATGCGAGATAACACTTTTCAGTTTTCCTGTATTCCTAATTGAGCTAGCGACACACATGTGATTTAGTTTACATAGTGGTGCTTTGCTTTTCTGTTCTTTCGTTGGAAACTTGTTCCTGTCCTGTACAGTGCAATATATCACTTTTTAGTTTTCCTGTTCTAATAATTGAACAGGAGACACGTATGTGAATTAGTTTACAAAGTTGTGCATTGCGTTTATGTTCTTTCGATGGAAACTTGTTTCTGTGCCGTATAGTGCGAGATAACACTTTTCAGTTTTCCTGTATTGCTAATTGAGCGAGCGACACTCATGTGATTCAGTTTACCAATTAGTGCTTTGCTTTTCTGTAGTTTCGCTCAAAATTTGTTCCTCTGCTGTACAGTGCGATATATCACTTTTCAGTTTTCCTGTATTCCTAATTGAGCGAGTGACACACATGTGATTTAGTTTACAAAGGAGTGGTTTGGGTTTATGTTCTTTCCTTGGAAACTTGTTCCTGTTAGGAACAAGATAGTGTTAGGTTTAGGGTTAGGGTTAGGGTTAGGGTTAGGGTTAGAGTTAGCGTTAGGGTTAGGGTTAGGGTTAGCGTTAGCGTTAGGGTAGCGTTAGGGTTAGGGTTAGGGTTTGGGTAGGGTTAGGGTTCGGGTTAGGGTTAGGGTTAGGGTCAGGTTCAGGATTAGGGTTAGGGTTAGGGTTATGGTTAGTGTTATATCTCTTTTCAGTTTTCCTGTTATAATAATTGAAAAGGCGGCACGTATGTGTATTAGGTTACAAAGTAGTGCTTTGCGTTTATGTTCTTTCGTTCGAAACTTGTTCCTTTGCTGTACAGTGCGATATATCACTTTGTAGTTTTCCTGGTATAATAACTGAACAGGCGACACGTATGTGAATTAGTTTACAAAGTTGCGCTTTACGTTTATGTTCTTTCGATGGAAACTTGTCTTTGTGCCATATAGTGCGAGATAACACTTTTCAGTTTTCCTGTATTGCTAATTGAGCGAGCGACACACATGTGATTCAGTTTATGAATTAGTGCTTTGCTTCTCTGTTCTTTCATTCGAAATTTGTTCCTGTACTGTACAGTGCGATATATCACTTTTCGGTTTTCCTGTATTCCTAATTGAGCGAGCGACACACGTGATTTAGTTTACAAAGTAGTGCTTTGATTTTCTGTTCTTTGATTCGAAACGTGTTCCTGTGCTGTACAGTGTGCTATATCACTTTTCAGTTTTCTTGTTATAATAATTGAACGGGCGACACGTATGTGAATTAGTTTACAAAGTAGTGCTTTGCGTTTATGTTCTTTCGTTCGAAACTTGTTCCTTTGCTGTACAGTGCGATATATCACTTTGTAGTTCTCCTGGTATAATAATTGAACGGGCGACACGTATGTGAATTAATTTACAAAGTTGGGTTTTGCGTGTCTATTCTTTCAATGGAAACTTGTTTCTGTGCCGTACAATGCGAGATGACACTTTTCAGTTTTCCTGTATTCCTAATTGAGCCAGCGACACACATGTGATTTAGTTTACATAATAGTGCTTTGCTTTTCTGTTCTTTCATTGGAAACTTGTTCCTGTCCGGTACAGTGCAATATATCACTTTGTAGTTTTCCTGTTATAATAATTGAACAGGCGACACGTATGTGAATTAGTTTACAAAGTTGTGCATTGCTTTTATGTTCTTTCGATGGAAACTTGTTTCTGTGACGTATAGTGCGAGATAACACTTTTCAGTTTTCCTGTATTGCTAATTGAGCGAGCGACACACATGTGATTCAGTTTACCAATTAGTGCTTTGCTTTTCTGTAGTTTCGTTCAAAATTTGTTCCTCTGCTGTACAGTGCGATATATCACTTTTCAGTTTTCCTGTATTCCTAATTGAGCGAGTGACACACATGTGATTTAGTTTACAAAGTAGTGGTTTGGGTTTATGTTCTTTCCTTGGAAACTTGTTCCTGTTAGGAACAAGTTAGGGTTAGGTTTAGGGTTAGGGTTAGGGTTAGTGTTAGGGTTAGGGTTAGGGTTAGGGTTAGGGTTAGGGTAGGGTTAGGGTTAGGTTTAGGGTTAGGTTTAGGGTTAGCATTAGCGTTAGGGTAGTGTTAGGGTTAGGGTTAGGGTTAGGGTTTGGGTAGGGTGAGGGTTAGGTTTAGGGTTAGGGTTAGGGTCAGGTTCAGGATTAGGGTTAGGGTTAGGGTTATGGTTAGTGTTATATCTCTTTTCAGTTTTCCTGTTATAATAATTGAAAAGGCGGCACGTATGTGTATTAGTTTACAAAGTAGTGCTTTGCGTTTATGTTCTTTCGTTCGAAACTTGTTCCTTTGCTGTACAGTGCGATATATCACTTTGTAGTTTTCCTGGTATAATAACTGAACAGGCGACACGTATGTGAATTAGTTTACAAAGTTGTGCTTTACGTTTATGTTCTTTCGATGGAAACTTGTCTTTGTGCCATATAGTGCGAGATAACACTTTTCAGTTTTCCTGTATTGCTAATTGAGCGAGCGACACACATGTGATTCAGTTTATGAATTAGTGCTTTGCTTCTCTGTTCTTTCATTCGAAATTTGTTCCTGTACTGTACAGTGCGATATATCACTTTTCAGTTTTCCTGTATTCCTAATTGAGCGAGCGACACACATGTGATTTAGTTTACAAAGTAGTGCTTTGATTTTCTGTTCCTTCATTCGAAACGTGTTCCTGTGCTGTACAGTGTGCTATATCACTTTTCAGTTTTCTTGTTATAATAATTGAACGGGCGACACGTATGTGAATTAGTTTACAAAGTTGGGTTTTGCGTGTCAAAGTTTTTCAAGCGAAACTTGTTTCTGTGCCGTACAATGCGAGATAACACTTTTCAGTTTTCCTGTATTCCTAATTGAGCTAGCGACACACATGTGATTTAGTTTACATAGTGGTGCTTTGCTTTTCTGTTCTTTCGTTGGAAACTTGTTCCTGTCCTGTACAGTGCAATATATCACTTTTTAGTTTTCCTGTTCTAATAATTGAACAGGAGACACGTATGTGAATTAGTTTACAAAGTTGTGCATTGCGTTTATGTTCTTTCGATGGAAACTTGTTTCTGTGCCGTATAGTGCGAGATAACACTTTTCAGTTTTCCTGTATTGCTAATTGAGCGAGCGACACACATGTGATTCAGTTTACCAATTAGTGCTTTGCTTTTCTGTAGTTTCGCTCAAAATTTGTTCCTCTGCTGTACAGTGCGATATATCACTTTTCAGTTTTCCTGTATTCCTAATTGAGCGAGTGACACACATGTGATTTAGTTTACAAAGGAGTGGTTTGGGTTTATGTTCTTTCCTTGGAAACTTGTTCCTGTTAGGAACAAGATAGTGTTAGGTTTAGGGTTAGGGTTAGGGTTAGGGTTAGGGTTAGAGTTAGCGTTAGGGTTAGGGTTAGGGTTAGCGTTAGCGTTAGGGTAGCGTTAGGGTTAGGGTTAGAGTTTGGGTAGGGTTAGGGTTCGGGTTAGGGTTAGGGTTAGGGTCAGGTTCAGGATTAGGGTTAGGGTTAGGGTTATGGTTAGTGTTATATCTCTTTTCAGTTTTCCTGTTATAATAATTGAAAAGGCGGCACGTATGTGTATTAGGTTACAAAGTAGTGCTTTGCGTTTATGTTCTTTCGTTCGAAACTTGTTCCTTTGCTGTACAGTGCGATATATCACTTTGTAGTTTTCCTGGTATAATAACTGAACAGGCGACACGTATGTGAATTAGTTTACAAAGTTGCGCTTTACGTTTATGTTCTTTCGATGGAAACTTGTCTTTGTGCCATATAGTGCGAGATAACACTTTTCAGTTTTCCTGTATTGCTAATTGAGCGAGCGACACACATGTGATTCAGTTTATGAATTAGTGCTTTGCTTCTCTGTTCTTTCATTCGAAATTTGTTCCTGTACTGTACAGTGCGATATATCACTTTTCGGTTTTCCTGTATTCCTAATTGAGCGAGCGACACACGTGATTTAGTTTACAAAGTAGTGCTTTGATTTTCTGTTCTTTGATTCGAAACGTGTTCCTGTGCTGTACAGTGTGCTATATCACTTTTCAGTTTTCTTGTTATAATAATTGAACGGGCGACACGTATGTGAATTAGTTTACAAAGTAGTGCTTTGCGTTTATGTTCTTTCGTTCGAAACTTGTTCCTTTGCTGTACAGTGCGATATATCACTTTGTAGTTTTCCTGGTATAATAATTGAACGGGCGACACGTATGTGAATTAATTTACAAAGTTGGGTTTTGCGTGTCTATTCTTTCAATGGAAACTTGTTTCTGTGCCGTACAATGCGAGATGACACTTTTCAGTTTTCCTGTATTCCTAATTGAGCCAGCGACACACATGTGATTTAGTTTACATAATAGTGCTTTGCTTTTCTGTTCTTTCATTGGAAACTTGTTCCTGTCCGGTACAGTGCAATATATCACTTTGTAGTTTTCCTGTTATAATAATTGAACAGGCGACACGTATGTGAATTAGTTTACAAAGTTGTGCATTGCTTTTATGTTCTTTCGATGGAAACTTGTTTCTGTGCCGTATAGTGCGAGATAACACTTTTCAGTTTTCCTGTATTGCTAATTGAGCGAGCGACACACATGTGATTCAGTTTACCAATTAGTGCTTTGCTTTTCTGTAGTTTCGTTCAAAATTTGTTCCTCTGCTGTACAGTGCGATATATCACTTTTCAGTTTTCCTGTATTCCTAATTGAGCGAGTGACACACATGTGATTTAGTTTACAAAGTAGTGGTTTGGGTTTATGTTCTTTCCTTGGAAACTTGTTCCTGTTAGGAACAAGTTAGGGTTAGGTTTAGGGTTAGGGTTAGGGTTAGTGTTAGGGTTAGGGTTAGGGTTAGGGTTAGGGTTAGGGTAGGGTTAGGGTTAGGTTTAGGGTTAGGTTTAGGGTTAGCATTAGCGTTAGGGTAGTGTTAGGGTTAGGGTTAGGGTTAGGGTTTGGGTAGGGTGAGGGTTAGGGTTAGGGTTAGGGTTAGAGTCAGGTTCAGGATTAGGGTTAGGGTTAGGGTTATGGTTAGTGTTATATCTCTTTTCAGTTTTCCTGTTATAATAATTGAAAAGGCGGCACGTATGTGTATTAGTTTACAAAGTAGTGCTTTGCGTTTATGTTCTTTCGTTCGAAACTTGTTCCTTTGCTGTACAGTGCGATATATCACTTTGTAGTTTTCCTGGTATAATAACTGAACGGGCGACACGTATGTGAATTAGTTTACAATGTTGTGCTTTATGTTTATGTTCTTTCGATGGAAACTTGTCTTTGTGCCATATAGTGTGAGATAACACTTTTCAGTTTTCCTGTATTGCTAATTGAGCGAGCGACACACATGTGATTCAGTTTATGAATTAGTGCTTTGCTTCTCTGTTCTTTCATTCGAAATTTGTTCCTGTACTGTAAAGTGCGATATATCACTTTTCAGTTTTCCTGTATTCCTAATTGAGCGAGCGACACACATGTGATTTAGTTTACAAAGTAGTGCTTTGATTTTCTGTTCTTTCATTCAAAACGTGTTCCTGTGCTGTACAGTGTGCTATATCACTTTTCAGTTTTCTTGTTATAATAATTGAACGGGCGACACGTATGTGAATTAGTTTACAAAGTTGGGTTTTGCGTGTCTATTCTTTCAAAGGAAACTTGTTTCTGTGCCGTACAATGCGAGATAACACTTTTCAGTTTTCCTGTATTCCTAATTGAGCCAGCGACACACATGTGATTTAGTTTACATAGTAGTGCTTTGCTTTTCTGTTCTTTCGTTGGAAACTTGTTCCTGTCCTGTACAGTGCAATATATCACTTTTTACTTTTCCTGTTATAATAATTGAACAGGCGACACGTATGTGAATTAGTTTACAAAGTTGTGCATTGCTTTTATGTTCTTTCGATGGAAACTTGTTTCTGTGCCGTATAGTGCGAGATAACACTTTTCAGTTTTCCTGTATTGCTAATTGAGCGAGCGACACACATGTGATTCAGTTTACCAATTAGTGCTTTGCTTTTCTGTAGTTTCGTTCAAAATTTGTTCCTCTGCTGTACAGTGCGATATATCACTTTTCAGTTTTCCTGTATTCCTAATTGAGCGAGTGACACACATGTGATTTAGTTTACAAAGTAGTGGTTTGGGTTTATGTTCTTTCCTTGGAAACTTGTTCCTGACAAGTTAGGGTTAGGATTAGGGTTAGGGTTAGGGTTAGGGTTAGGGTTAGAGTTAGCGTTAGGGTTAGGGTTAGGGTTTGGGTAGGGTTAGGGTTAGGGTTAGGGTCAGGTTCAGGATTAGGGTTAGGGTTAGGGTTATGGTTAGTGTTATATCTCTTTTCAGTTTTCCTGTTATAATAATTGAAAAGGCGGCACGTATGTGTATTAGTTTACAAAGTAGTGCTTTGCGTTTATGTTCTTTCTTTCGAAACTTGTTCCTTTGCTGTACAGTGCGATATATCAGTTTGTAGTTTTCCTGGTATAATAACTGAACAGGCGACACGTATGTGAATTCGTTTACAAAGTTGTGCTTTACGTTTATGTTCTTTCGATGGAAACTTGTCTTTGTGCCATATAGTGCGAGATAACACTTTTCAGTTTTCCTGTATTGCTAATTGAGCGAGCGACACACATGTGATTCAGTTTATGAATTAGTGCTTTGCTTCTCTGTTCTTTCATTCGAAATTTGTTCCTGTACTGTACAGTGCGATATATCACTTTTCAGTTTTCTTGTATTCCTAATTGAGCGAGCGACACACATGTGATTTAGTTTACAAAGTAGTGCTTTGATTTTCTGTTCCTTCATTCGAAACGTGTTCCTGTGCTGTACAGTGTGCTATATCACTTTTCAGTTTTCTTGTTATAATAATTGAATGGGCGACACGTATGTGAATTAGTTTACAAAGTTGGGTTTTGCGTGTCAAAGTTTTTCAAGGGAAACTTGTTTCTGTGCCGTACAATGCGAGATAACACTTTTCAGTTTTCCTGTATTCCTAATTGAGCTAGCGACACACATGTGATTTAGTTTACATAGTGGTGCTTTGCTTTTCTGTTCTTTCGTTGGAAACTTGTTCCTGTCCTGTACAGTGCAATATATCACTTTTTAGTTTTCCTGTTCTAATAATTGAACAGGAGACACGTATGTGAATTAGTTTACAAAGTTGTGCATTGCGTTTATGTTCTTTCGATGGAAACTTGTTTCTGTGCCGTATAGTGCGAGATAACACTTTTCAGTTTTCCTGTATTGCTAATTGAGCGAGCGACACACATGTGATTCAGTTTACCAATTAGTGCTTTACTTTTCTGTAGTTTCGCTCAAAATTTGTTCCTCTGCTGTACAGTGCGATATATCACTTTTCAGTTTTCCTGTATTCCTAATTGAGCGAGTGACACACATGTGATTTAGTTTACAAAGGAGTGGTTTGGGTTTATGTTCTTTCCTTGGAAACTTGTTCCTGTTAGGAACAAGATAGTGTTAGGTTTAGGGTTAGGGTTAGGGTTAGGGTTAGGGTTAGAGTTAGCGTTAGGGTTAGGGTTAGGGTTAGCGTTAGCGTTAGGGTAGCGTTAGGGTTAGGGTTAGGGTTTGGGTAGGGTTAGGGTTCGGGTTAGGGTTAGGGTTAGGGTCAGGTTCAGGATTAGGGTTAGGGTTAGGGTTATGGTTAGTGTTATATCTCTTTTCAGTTTTCCTGTTATAATAATTGAAAAGGCGGCATGTATGTGTATTAGTTTACAAAGTAGTGCTTTGCGTTTATGTTCTTTCGTTCGAAACTTGTTCCTTTGCTGTACAGTGCGATATATCACTTTGTAGTTTTCCTGGTATAATAACTGAACAGGCGACACGTATGTGAATTAGTTTACAAAGTTGCGCTTTACGTTTATGTTCTTTCGATGGAAACTTGTCTTTGTGCCATATAGTGCGAGATAACACTTTTCAGTTTTCCTGTATTGCTAATTGAGCGAGCGACACACATGTGATTCAGTTTATGAATTAGTGCTTTGCTTCTCTGTTCTTTCATTCGAAATTTGTTCCTGTACTGTACAGTGCGATATATCACTTTTCGGTTTTCCTGTATTCCTAATTGAGCGAGCGACACACATGTGATTTAGTTTACAAAGTAGTGCTTTGATTTTCTGTTCTTTGATTCGAAACGTGTTCCTGTGCTGTACAGTGTGCTATATCACTTTTCAGTTTTCTTGTTATAATAATTGAACGGGCGACACGTATGTGAATTAGTTTACAAAGTAGTGCTTTGCGTTTATGTTCTTTCGTTCGAAACTTGTTCCTTTGCTGTACAGTGCGATATATCACTTTGTAGTTTTCCTGGTATAATAATTGAACGGGCGACACGTATGTGAATTAATTTACAAAGTTGGGTTTTGCGTGTCTATTCTTTCAACGGAAACTTGTTTCTGTGCCGTACAATGCGAGATGACACTTTTCAGTTTTCCTGTATTCCTAATTGAGCCAGCGACACACATGTGATTTAGTTTACATAATAGTGCTTTGCTTTTCTGTTCTTTCATTGGAAACTTGTTCCTGTCCGGTACAGTGCAATATATCACTTTGTAGTTTTCCTGTTATAATAATTGAACAGGCGACACGTATGTGAATTAGTTTACAAAGTTGTGCATTGCTTTTATGTTCTTTCGATGGAAACTTGTTTCTGTGCCGTATAGTGCGAGATAACACTTTTCAGTTTTCCTGTATTGCTAATTGAGCGAGCGACACACATGTGATTCAGTTTACCAATTAGTGCTTTGCATTTCTGTAGTTTCGTTCAAAATTTATTCCTCTGCTGTACAGTGCGATATATCACTTTTCAGTTTTCCTGTATTCCTAATTGAGCGAGTGACACACATGTGATTTAGTTTACAAAGTAGTGGTTTGGGTTTATGTTCTTTCCTTGGAAACTTGTTCCTGTTAGGAACAAGTTAGGGTTAGGTTTAGGGTTAGGGTTAGGGTTAGTGTTAGGGTTAGGGTTAGGGTTAGGGTTAGGGTTCGCGTTAGGGTTAGGGTAGGGTTAGGGTTAGGATTAGGGTTAGGGTTAGGGTAGGGTTAGGGTTAGGTTTAGGGTTAGGGTTAGGGTTAGCATTAGCGTTAGGGTAGGGTTAGGGTTAGGGTTAGGGTTAGGGTTTGGGTAGGCTGAGGGTTAGGGTTAGGGTTATGGTTAGTGTTATATCTCTTTTCAGTTTTCCTGTTATAATAATTGAAAAGTCGGCACGTATGTGTATTAGTTTACAAAGTAGTGCTTTGCGTTTATGTTCTTTCGTTCGAAACTTGTTCCTTTGCTGTACAGTGCGATATATCACTTTGTAGTTTTCCTGGTATAATAACTGAACAGGCGACACGTATGTGAATTAGTTTACAAAGTTGTGCTTTACGTTTATGTTCTTTCGATGGAAACTTGTCTTTGTGCCATATAGTGCGAGATAACACTTTTCAGTTTTCCTGTATTGCTAATTGAGCGAGCGACACACATGTGATTCAGTTTATGAATTAGTGCTTTGCTTCTCTGTTCTTTCATTCGAAATTTGTTCCTGTACTGTACAGTGCGATATATCACTTTTCAGTTTTCCTGTATTCCTAATTGAGCGAGCGACACACATGTGATTTAGTTTAAAAAGTAGTGCTTTGATTTTCTGTTCTTTCATTCGAAACGTGTTTCTGTGCTGTACAGTGTGCTATATCACTTTTCAGTTTTCTTGTTATAATAATTGAACGGGCGACACGTATGTGAATTAGTTTACAAAGTTGGGTTTTGCGTGTCTATTCTTTCAAAGGAAACTTGTTTCTGTGCCGTACAATGCGAGATAACACTTTTCAGTTTTCCTGTATTCCTAATTGAGCCAGCGACACACATGTGATTTAGTTTACATAGTAGTGCTTTGGTTTTCTGTTCTTTCGTTGGAAACTTGTTCCTGTCCTGTACAGTGCAATATATCACTTTTTACTTTTCCTGTTATAATAATTGAACAGGCGACACGTATGTGAATTAGTTTACAAAGTTGTGCATTGCTTTTATGTTCTTTCGATGGAAACTTGTTTCTGTGCCGTATAGTGCGAGATAACACTTTTCAGTTTTCCTGTATTGCTAATTGAGCGAGCGACACACATGTGATTCAGTTTACCAATTAGTGCTTTGCTTTTCTGTAGTTTCGTTCAAAATTTGTTCCTCTGCTGTACAGTGCGATATATCACTTTTCAGTTTTCCTGTATTCCTAATTGAGCGAGTGACACACATGTGATTTAGTTTACAAAGTAGTGGTTTGGGTTTATGTTATTTCCTTGGAAACTTGTTCCTGACAAGTTAGGGTTAGGATTAGCGTTAGGGTTAGGGTTAGGGTTAGGGTTAGAGTTAGCGTTAGGGTTAGGGTTAGGGTTAGGGTTAGGGTTTGGGTAGGGTTAGGGTTAGGGTTAGGGTCAGGTTCAGGATTAGGGTTAGGGTTAGGGTTATGGTTAGTGTTATATCTCTTTTCAGTTTTCCTGTTATAATAATTGAAAAGGCGGCACGTATGTGTATTAGTTTACAAAGTAGTGCTTTGCGTTTATGTTCTTTCGTTCGAAACTTGTTCCTTTGCTGTACAGTGCGATATATCACTTTGTAGTTTCCTGGTATAATAACTGAACAGGCGACACGTATGTGAATTAGTTTACAAAGTTGTGCTTTACGTTTATGTTCTTTCGATGGAAACTTGTCTTTGTGCCATATAGTGCGAGATAACACTTTTCAGTTTTCCTGTATTGCTAATTGAGCGAGCGACACACATGTGATTCAGTTTATGAATTAGTGCTTTGCTTCTCTGTTCTTTCATTCGAAATTTGTTCCTGTACTGTACAGTGCGATATATCACTTTTCAGTTTTCCTGTATTCCTAATTGAGCGAGCGACACACATGTGATTTAGTTTACAAAGTAGTGCTTTGATTTTCTGTTCCTTCATCGAAACGTGTTCCTGTGCTGTACAGTGTGCTATATCACTTTTCAGTTTTCTTGTTATAATAATTGAATGGGCGACACGTATGTGAATTAGTTTACAAAGTTGGGTTTTGCGTGTCAAAGTTTTTCAAGGGAAACTTGTTTCTGTGCCGTACAATGCGAGATAACACTTTTCAGTTTTCCTGTATTCCTAATTGAGCCAGCGACACACATGTGATTTAGTTTACATAGTAGTGCTTTGGTTTTCTGTTCGTTCGTTGGAAACTTGTTCCTGTCCTGTACAGTGCAATATATCACTTTTTAGTTTTCCTGTTATAATAATTGAACAGGCGACACGTATGTGAATTAGTTTACAAAGTTGTGCATTGCGTTTATGTTCTTTCGATGGAAACTTGTTTCTGTGCCGTATAGTGCGAGATAACACTTTTCAGTTTTCCTGTATTGCTAATTGAGCGAGCGACACACATGTGATTCAGTTTATGAATTAGTGCTTTGCTTCTCTGTTCTTTCATTCGAAATTTGTTCCTGTACTGTACAGTGCGATACATCACTTTTCAGTTTTCCTGTATTCCTAATTGAGCGAGCGACACACATGTGATTTAGTTTACAAAGTAGTGCTTTGATTTTCTGTTCTTTCATTCGAAACGTGTTCCTGTTAGGAACAAGTTAGGGTTAGGTTTAGGGTTAGGGTTAGGGTTAGTGTTAGGGTTAGGGTTAGGGTTAGGGTTAGGGTTCGCGTTAGGGTTAGGGTAGGGTTAGGGTTAGGATTAGGGTTAGGGTTAGGGTAGGGTTAGGGTTAGGTTTAGGGTTAGGGTTAGGGTTAGCATTAGCGTTAGGGTAGGGTTAGGGTTAGGGTTAGGGTTAGGGTTAGGGTTTGGGTAGGGTGAGGGTTAGGGTTAGGGTTAGGGTTAGGGTCAGGTTCAGGATTAGGGTTAGGGTTAGGGTTATGGTTAGTGTTATATCTCTTTTCAGTTTTCCTGTTATAATAATTGAAAAGGCGGCACGTATGTGTATTAGTTTACAAAGTAGTGCTTTGCGTTTATGTTCTTTCGTTCGAAACTTGTTCCTTTGCTGTACAGTGCGATATATCACTTTGTAGTTTTCCTGGTATAATAACTGAACGGGCGACACGTATGTGAATTAGTTTACAAAGTTGTGCATTGTGTTTATGTTCTTTCGATGGAAACTTGTTTCTGTGCCGTATAGTGCGAGATAACACTTTTCAGTTTTCCTGTATTGCTAATTGAGCGAGCGACACACATGTGATTCAGTTTACCAATTAGTGCTTTGCTTTTCTGTAGTTTCGTTCAAAATTTGTTCCTCTGCTGTACAGTGCGATATATCACTTTTCAGTTTTCCTGTATTCCTAATTGAGCGAGTGACACACATGTGATTTAGTTTACAAAGTAGTGGTTTGGGTTTATGTTCTTTCCTTGGAAACTTGTTCCTGTTAGGAACAAGTTAGGGTTAGGTATAGGGTTAGGGTTAGGGTTAGGGTTAGGGTTAGGGTTAGAGTTAGCGTTAGGGTTAGGGTTAGGGTTAGGGTTAGCGTTAGCGTTAGGGTAGGGTTAGGGTTAGGGTTAGGGTTAGGGTTTAGGTAGGGTTAGGGTTAGGGTTTGGATTAGGGTTAGGGTAGGGTTAGGGTTAGGGTTAGGGTTAGGCTTAGGCTTAGGGTAGGCTTAGGGTTAGGGTTAGTGTTAGGGTTAGGGTTTGCGTTAGCGTTAGGGTAGGGTTAGGGTTAGGGTTAGGGTTAGGGTTTGGGTAGGGTGAGGGTTAGGGTTAGGGTTAGGGTCAGGTTCAGGATTAGGGTTAGGGTTAGGGTTATGGTTATGGTTAGTGTTATATCTCTTTTCAGTTTTCCTGTTATAATAAATGAAAAGGCGGCACGTATGTGTATTAGTTTACAAAGTAGTGCTTTGCGTTTATGTTCTTTCGTTCGAAACTTGTTCCTTTGCTGTACAGTGCGATATATCACTTTGTAGTTTTCCTGGTATAATAACTGAACGGGCGACACGTATGTGAATTAGTTTACAAAGTTGTGCTTTACGTTTATGTTTTTTCGATGGAAACTTGTCTTTGTGCCATATAGTGCGAGATAACACTTTTCAGTTTTCCTGTATTGGTAATTGAGCGAGCGACACACATGTGATTCAGTTTATGAATTAGTGCTTTGCTTCTCTGTTCTTTCATTCGAAATTTGTTCCTGTACTGTACAGTGCGATATATCACTTTTCAGTTTTCCTGTATTCCTAATTGAGCGAGCGACACACATGTGATTTAGTTTACAAAGTAGTGCTTTGATTTTCTGTTCCTTCATTCGAAACGTGTTCCTGTGCTGTACAGTGTGCTATATCACTTTTCAGTTTTCTTGTTATAATAATTGAACGGGCGACACGTATGTGAATTAGTTTACAAAGTTGGGTTTTGCGTGTCTATTCTTTCAATGGAAACTTGTTTCTGTGCCGTACAATGCGAGATAACACTTTTCAGTTTTCCTGTATTCCTAATTGAGCCAGCGACACACATGTGATTTAGTTTACATAGTAGTGCTTTGGTTTTCTGTTCGTTCGTTGGAAACTTGTTCCTGTCCTGTACAGTGCAATATATCACTTTTTAGTTTTCCTGTTATAATAATTGAACAGGCGACACGTATGTGAAGTAGTTTACAAAGTTGTGCATTGCGTTTATGTTCTTTCGATGGAAACTTGTTTCTGTGCCGTATAGTGCGAGATAACACTTTTCAGTTTTCCTGTATTGCTAATTGAGCGAGCGACACACATGTGATTCAGTTTATGAATTAGTGCTTTGCTTCTCTGTTCTTTCATTCGAAATTTGTTCCTGTACTGTACAGTGCGATACATCACTTTTCAGTTTTCCTGTATTCCTAATTGAGCGAGCGACACACATGTGATTTAGTTTACAAAGTAGTGCTTTGATTTTCTGTTCTTTCATTCGAAACGTGTTCCTGTGCTGTACAGTGTGCTATATCACTTTTCAGTTTTCTTGTTATAATAATTGAACGGGCGACACGTATGTGAATTAGTTTACAAAGTTGGGTTTTGCGTGTCTATTCTTTCAAAGGAAACTTGTTTCTGTGCCGTACGATGCGAGATAACACTTTTCAGTTTTCCTGTATTCCTGATTGAGCCAGCGACACACATGTGATTTAGTTTACATAGTAGTGCTTTGCTTTTCTGTTCTTTCATTGGAAACTTGTTCCTGTCCTGTACAGTGCAATATATCACTTTTTACTTTTCCTGTTATAATAATTGAACAGGCGACACGTATGTGAATTAGTTTACAAAGTTGTGCATTGCTTTTATGTTCTTTCGATGGAAACTTGTTTCTGTGCCGTATAGTTCGAGATAACACTTTTCAGTTTTCCTGTATTGCTAATTGAGCGAGTGACACACATGTGATTCAGTTTACCAATTAGTGCTTTGCTTTTCTGTAGTTTCGTTCAAAATTTGTTCCTCTGCTGTACAGTGCGATATATCACTTTTCAGTTTTCCTGTATTCCTAATTGAGCGAGTGACACACATGTGATTTAGTTTACAAAGGAGTGGTTTGGGTTTATGTTCTTTCCTTGGAAACTTGTTCCTGTTAGGAACAAGATAGTGTTAGGTTTAGGGTTAGGGTTAGGGTTAGGGTTAGGGTTAGAGTTAGCGTTAGGGTTAGGGTTAGGGTTAGCGTTAGCGTTAGGGTAGCGTTAGGGTTAGGGTTAGGGTTTGGGTAGGGTTAGGGTTCGGATTAGGGTTAGGGTTAGGGTCAGGTTCAGGATTAGGGTTAGGGTTAGGGTTATGGTTAGTGTTATATCTCTTTTCAGTTTTCCTGTTATAATAATTGAAAAGGCGGCACGTATGTGTATTAGTTTACAAAGTAGTGCTTTGCGTTTATGTTCTTTCGTTCGAAACTTGTTCCTTTGCTGTACAGTGCGATATATCACTTTGTAGTTTTCCTGGTATAATAACTGAACAGGCGACACGTATGTGAATTAGTTTACAAAGTTGCGCTTTACGTTTATGTTCTTTCGATGGAAACTTGTCTTTGTGCCATATAGTGCGAGATAACACTTTTCAGTTTTCCTGTATTGCTAATTGAGCGAGCGACACACATGTGATTCAGTTTATGAATTAGTGCTTTGCTTCTCTGTTCTTTCATTCGAAATTTGTTCCTGTACTGTATAGTGCGATATATCACTTTTCAGTTTTCCTGTATTCCTAATTGAGCGAGCGACACACATGTGATTTAGTTTACAAAGTAGTGCTTTGATTTTCTGTTCTTTCATTCGAAATGTGTTCCTGTGCTGTACAGTGTGCTATATCACTTTTCAGTTTTCTTGTTATAATAATTGAACGGGTGACACGTATGTGAATTAGTTTACAAAGTTGGGTTTTGCGTGTCTATTCTTTCAATGGAAACTTGTTTCTGTGCCGTACAATGCGAGATAACACTTTTCAGTTTTCCTGTATTCCTAATTGAGCCAGCGACACACATGTGATTTAGTTTACATAGTAGTGCTTTGGTTTTCTGTTCGTTCGTTGGAAACTTGTTCCTGTCCTGTACAGTGCAATATATCACTTTTTAGTTTTCCTGTTATAATAATTGAACAGGCGACACGTATGTGAAGTAGTTTACAAAGTTGTGCATTGCGTTTATGTTCTTTCGATGGAAACTTGTTTCTGTGCCGTATAGTGCGAGATAACACTTTTCAGTTTTCCTGTATTGCTAATTGAGCGAGCGACACACATGTGATTCAGTTTATGAATTAGTGCTTTGCTTCTCTGTTCTTTCATTCGAAATTTGTTCCTGTACTGTACAGTGCGATACATCACTTTTCAGTTTTCCTGTATTCCTAATTGAGCGAGCGACACACATGTGATTTAGTTTACAAAGTAGTGCTTTGATTTTCTGTTCTTTCATTCGAAACGTGTTCCTGTGCTGTACAGTGTGCTATATCACTTTTCAGTTTTCTTGTTATAATAATTGAACGGGCGACACGTATGTGAATTAGTTTACAAAGTTGGGTTTTGCGTGTCTATTCTTTCAAAGGAAACTTGTTTCTGTGCCGTACAATGCGAGATAACACTTTTCAGTTTTCCTGTATTCCTAATTGAGCCAGCGACACACATGTGATTTAGTTTACATAGTAGTGCTTTGCTTTTCTGTTCTTTCGTTGGAAACTTGTTCCTGTCCTGTACAGTGCAATATATCACTTTTTACTTTTCCTGTTATAATAATTGAACAGGCGACACGTATGTGAATTAGTTTACAAAGTTGTGCATTGCTTTTATGTTCTTTCGATGGAAACTTGTTTCTGTGCCGTATAGTTCGAGATAACACTTTTCAGTTTTCCTGTATTGCTAATTGAGCGAGTGACACACATGTGATTCAGTTTACCAATTAGTGCTTTGCTTTTCTGTAGTTTCGTTCAAAATTTGTTCCTCTGCTGTACAGTGCGATATATCACTTTTCAGTTTTCCTGTATTCCTAATTGAGCGAGTGACACACATGTGATTTAGTTTACAAAGTAGTGGTTTGGGTTTATGTTCTTTCCTTGGAAACTTGTTCCTGACAAGTTAGGGTTAGGATTAGGGTTAGGGTTAGGGTTAGGGTTAGGGTTAGAGTTAGCGTTAGGGTTAGGGTTAGGGTTAGGGTTAGGGTTTGGGTAGGGTTAGGGTTAGGGTTAGGGTCAGGTTCAGGATTAGGGTTAGGGTTAGGGTTATGGTTAGTGTTATATCTCTTTTCAGTTTTCCTGTTATAATAATTGAAAAGTTGGCACGTATGTGTATTAGTTTACAAAGTAGTGCTTTGCGTTTATGTTCTTTCGTTCGAAACTTGTTCCTTTGCTGTACAGTGCGATATATCACTTTGTAGTTTTCCTGGTATAATAACTGAACAGGCGACACGTATGTGAATTAGTTTACAAAGTTGCGCTTTACGTTTATGTTCTTTCGATGGAAACTTGTCTTTGTGCCATATAGTGCGAGATAACACTTTTCAGTTTTCCTGTATTGCTAATTGAGCGAGCGACACACATGTGATTCAGTTTATGAATTAGTGCTTTGCTTCTCTGTTCTTTCATTCGAAATTTGTTCCTGTACTGTACAGTGCGATATATCACTTTTCGGTTTTCCTGTATTCCTAATTGAGCGAGCGACACACATGTGATTTAGTTTACAAAGTAGTGCTTTGATTTTCTGTTCTTTGATTCGAAACGTGTTCCTGTGCTGTACAGTGTGCTATATCACTTTTCAGTTTTCTTGTTATAATAATTGAACGGGCGACACGTATGTGAATTAGTTTACAAAGTAGTGCTTTGCGTTTATGTTCTTTCGTTCGAAACTTGTTCCTTTGCTGTACAGTGCGATATATCACTTTGTAGTTTTCCTGGTATAATAATTGAACGGGCGACACGTATGTGAATTAATTTACAAAGTTGGGTTTTGCGTGTCTATTCTTTCAATGGAAACTTGTTTCTGTGCCGTACAATGCGAGATGACACTTTTCAGTTTTCCTGTATTCCTAATTGAGCCAGCGACACACATGTGATTTAGTTTACATAATAGTGCTTTGCTTTTCTGTTCTTTCATTGGAAACTTGTTCCTGTCCGGTACAGTGCAATATATCACTTTGTAGTTTTCCTGTTATAATAATTGAACAGGCGACACGTATGTGAATTAGTTTACAAAGTTGTGCATTGCTTTTATGTTCTTTCGATGGAAACTTGTTTCTGTGCCGTATAGTGCGAGATAACACTTTTCAGTTTTCCTGTATTGCTAATTGAGCGAGCGACACACATGTGATTCAGTTTACCAATTAGTGCTTTGCTTTTCTGTAGTTTCGTTCAAAATTTTTTCCTCTGCTGTACAGTGCGATATATCACTTTTCAGTTTTCCTGTATTCCTAATTGAGCGAGTGACACACATGTGATTTAGTTTACAAAGTAGTGGTTTGGGTTTATGTTCTTTCCTTGGAAACTTGTTCCTGTTAGGAACAAGTTAGGGTTAGGTTTAGGGTTAGGGTTAGGGTTAGTGTTAGGGTTAGGGTTAGGGTTAGGGTTAGGGTTCGCGTTAGGGTTAGGGTAGGGTTAGGGTTAGGATTAGGGTTAGGGTTAGGGTAGGGTTAGGGTTAGGTTTAGGTTTAGGGTTAGGGTTAGCATTAGCGTTAGGGTAGGGTTAGGGTTAGGGTTTGGGTAGGGTGAGGGTTAGGGTTAGGGTTAGGGTTAGGGTCAGGTTCAGGATTAGGGTTAGGGTTAGGGTTATGGTTAGTGTTATATCTCTTTTCAGTTTTCCTGTTATAATAATTGAAAAGTCGGCACGTATGTGTATTAGTTTACAAAGTAGTGCTTTGCGTTCATGTTCTTTCGTTCGAAACTTGTTCCTTTGCTGTACAGTGCGATATATCACTTTGTAGTTTTCCTGGTATAATAACTGAACAGGCGACACGTATGTGAATTAGTTTACAAAGTTGTGCTTTACGTTTATGTTCTTTCGATGGAAACTTGTCTTTGTGCCATATAGTGCGAGATAACACTTTTCAGTTTTCCTGTATTGCTAATTGAGCGAGCGACACACATGTGATTCAGTTTATGAATTAGTGCTTTGCTTCTCTGTTCTTTCATTCGAAATTTGTTCCTGTACTGTACAGTGCGATATATCACTTTTCAGTTTTCCTGTATTCCTAATTGAGCGAGCGACACACATGTGATTTATTTTAAAAAGTAGTGCTTTGATTTTCTGTTCTTTCATTCGAAACGTGTTCCTGTGCTGTACAGTGTGCTATATCACTTTTCAGTTTTCTTGTTATAATAATTGAACGGGCGACACGTATGTGAATTAGTTTACAAAGTTGGGTTTTGCGTGTCTATTCTTTCAATGGAAACTTGTTTCTGTGCCGTACAATGCGAGATAACACTTTTCAGTTTTCCTGTATTCCTAATTGAGCCAGCGACACACATGTGATTTAGTTTACATAGTAGTGCTTTGGTTTTCTGTTCTTTCGTTGGAAACTTGTTCCTGTCCTGTACAGTGCAATATATCACTTTTTAGTTTTCCTGTTCTAATAATTGAACAGGAGACAGGTATGTGAATTAGTTTACAAAGTTGTGCATTGCGTTTATGTTCTTTCGATGGAAACTTGTTTCTGTGCCGTATAGTGCGAGATAACACTTTTCAGTTTTCCTGTATTGCTAATTGAGCGAGCGACACACATGTGATTCAGTTTACCAATTAGTGCTTTGCTTTTCTGTAGTTTCGTTCAAAATTTGTTCCTCTGCTGTACAGTGCGATATATCACTTTTCAGTTTTCCTGTATTCCTAATTGAGCGAGTGACACACATGTGATTTAGTTTACAAAGTAGTGGTTTGGGTTTATGTTCTTTCCTTGGAAACTTGTTCCTGACAAGTTAGGGTTAGGATTAGGGTTAGGGTTAGGGTTAGGGTTAGGGTTAGGGTTAGAGTTAGCGTTAGGGTTAGGGTTAGGGTTAGGGTTAGGGTTTGGGTAGGGTTAGGGTTAGGGTTACGGTCAGGTTCAGGATTAGGGTTAGGGTTAGGGTTATGGTTAGTGTTATATCTCTTTTCAGTTTTCCTGTTATAATAATTGAAAAGGCGGCACGTATGTGTATTAGTTTACAAAGTAGTGCTTTGCGTTTATGTTCTTTCGTTCGAAACTTATTCCTTTGCTGTACAGTGCGATATATCACTTTGTAGTTTTCCTGGTATAATAACTGGACAGGCGACACGTATGTGAATTAGTTTACAAAGTTGTGCTTTACGTTTATGTTCTTTCGATGGAAACTTGTTTCTGTGCCGTATAGTGCGAGATAACACTTTTCAGTTTTCCTGTATTGCTAATTGAGCGAGCGACACACATGTGATTCAGTTTACCAATTAGTGCTTTGCTTTTCTGTAGTTTCGCTCAAATTTTGTTCCTCTGCTGTACAGTGCGATATATCACTTTTCAGTTTTCCTGTATTCCTAATTGAGCGAGTGACACACAAGTGATTTAGTTTACAAAGGAGTGGTTTGGGTTTATGTTCTTTCCTTGGAAACTTGTTCCTGTTAGGAACAAGTTAGTGTTAGGGTTAGGGTTAGGGTTAGGGTTAGGGTTCGCGTTAGGGTTAGGGTAGGGTTAGGGTTAGGGTTAGGGTTAGGGTTAGGGTTAGGGTAGGGTTAGGGTTAGGGTTAGGGTTAGGGTTCGCGTTAGGGTTAGGGTAGGGTTAGGGTTAGGGTTAGGGTAGGGTTAGTGTTAGGGTTAGGGTTAGGGTTAGGGTTAGGGATAGCGTTAGCGTTAGGGTAGGGTTAGGGTTTGGGTTAGGGTTAGGGTTTGGGTAGGGTTAGGGTCAGGGTTAGGGTTAGGGTCAGGTTCAGGATTAGGGTTAGTGTTATATCTCTTTTCAGTTTTCCTGTTATAATAATTGAAAAGGCGGCAAGTATGTGTATTACTTTACAAAGTAGTGCTTTGCATTTATGTTCTTTCGTTCGAAACTTGTTCCTTTGCTGTACAATGCGAAATATCACTTTGTAGTTTTCCTGGTATAATAACTGAACAGGCGACACGTATGTGAATTAGTTTACAAAGTTGTGCTTTACGTTTATGTTCTTTCGATGGAAACTTGTCTTTGTGCCATATAGTGCGAGAAAACACTTTTCAGTTTTCCTGTATTGCTAATTGAGCGAGCGACACACATGTGATTCAGTTTATGAATTAGTGCTTTGCTTCTCTGTTCTTTCATTCGAAATTTGTTCCTGTACTGTATAGTGCGATATATCACTTTTCAGTTTTCCTGTATTCCTAATTGAGCGAGCGACACACATGTGATTTAGTTTACAAAGTAGTGCTTTGATTTTCTGTTCTTTCATTCGAAACGTGTTCCTGTGCTGTACAGTGTGCTATATCACTTTTCAGTTTTCTTGTTATAATAATTGAATGGGCGACACGTATGTGAATTAGTTTACAAAGGTGGGTTTTGCGTGTCTATTCTTTCAATGGAAACTTGTTTCTGTGCCGTACAATGCGAGATAACACTTTTCAGTTTTCCTGTATTCCTAATTGAGCCAGCGACACACATGTGATTTAGTTTACATAGTAGTGCTTTGGTTTTCTGTTCTTTCGTTGGAAACTTGTTCCTGTCCTGTACAGTGCAATATATCACTTTTTAGTTTTCCTGTTATAATAATTGAACAGGCGACACGTATGTGAAGTAGTTTACAAAGTTGTGCATTGCGTTTATGTTCTTTCGATGGAAACTTGTTTCTGTGCCGTAAAGTGCGAGATAACACTTTTCAGTTTTCCTGTATTGCTAATTGAGCGAGCGACACACATGTGATTCAGTTTATGAATTAGTGCTTTGCTTCTCTGTTCTTTCATTCGAAATTTGTTCCTGTACTGTACAGTGCGATATATCACTTTTCAGTTTTCCTGTATTCCTAATTGAGCGAGCGACACACATGTGATTTAGTTTACAAAGTAGTGCTTTGATTTTCTGTTCTTTCATTTTAAACGTGTTCCTGTGCTGTACAGTGTGCTATATCACTTTTCAGTTTTCTTGTTATAATAATTGAACGGGCGACACGTATGTGAATTAGTTTACAAAGTTGGGTTTTGCGTGTCTATTCTTTCAAAGGAAACTTGTTTCTGTGCCGTACAATGCGAGATAACACTTTTCAGTTTTCCTGTATTCCTAATTGAGCCAGCGACACACATGTGATTTAGTTTACATAGTAGTGCTTTGCTTTTCTGTTCTTTCGTTGGAAACTTGTTCCTGTCCTGTACAGTGCAATATATCACTTTTTACTTTTCCTGTTATAATAATTGAACAGGCGACACGTATGTGAATTAGTTTACAAAGTTGTGCATTGCTTTTATGTTCTTTCGATGGAAACTTGTTTCTGTGCCGTATAGTGCGAAATAACACTTTTCAGTTTTCCTGTATTGCTAATTGAGCGAGCGACACACATGTGATTCAGTTTACCAATTAGTGCTTTGCTTTTCTGTAGTTTCGTTCAAAATTTGTTCCTCTGCTGTACAGTGCGATATATCACTTTTCAGTTTTCCTGTATTCCTAATTGAGCGAGTGACACACATGTGATTTAGTTTACAAAGTAGTGGTTTAGGTTTATGTTCTTTCCTTGGAAACTTGTTCCTGACAAGTTAGGGTTAGGATTAGGGTTAGGGTTAGGGTTAGGGTTAGGGTTAGGGTTAGAGTTAGCGTTAGGGTTAGGGTTAGGGTTAGGGTTAGGGTTTGGGTAGGGTTAGGGTTAGGGTTAGGGTCAGGTTCAGGATTAGGGTTAGGGTTAGGGTTATGGTTAGTGTTATATCTCTTTTCAGTTTTCCTGTTATAATAATTGAAAAGGCGGCACGTATGTGTATTAGTTTACAAAGTAGTGCTTTGCGTTTATGTTCTTTCGTTCGAAACTTGTTCCTTTGCTGTACAGTGCGATATATCACTTTGTAGTTTTCCTGGTATAATAACTGAACAGGCGACACGTATGTGAATTAGTTTACAAAGTTGTGCTTTACGTTTATGTTCTTTCGATGCAAACTTGTCTTTGTGCCATATAGTGCGAGATAACACTTTTCAGTTTTCCTGTATTGCTAATTGAGCGAACGACACACATGTGATTCAGTTTATGAATTAGTGCTTTGCTTCTCTGTTCTTTCATTCGAAATTTGTTCCTGTACTGTACAGTGCGATATATCACTTTTCAGTTTTCCTGTATTCCTAATTGAGCGAGCGACACACATGTGATTTAGTTTACAAAGTAGTGCTTTGATTTTCTGTTCCTTCATTCGAAACGTGTTCCTGTGCTGTACAGTGTGCTATATCACTTTTCAGTTTTCTTGTTATAATAATTGAATGGGCGACACGTATGTGAATTAGTTTACAAAGTTGGGTTTTGCGTGTCAAAGTTTTTCAAGGGAAACTTGTTTCTGTGCCGTACAATGCGAGATGACACTTTTCAGTTTTCCTGTATTCCTAATTGAGCCAGCGACACACATGTGATTTAGTTTACATAATAGTGCTTTGCTTTTCTGTTCTTTCATTGGAAACTTGTTCCTGTCCGGTACAGTGCAATATATCACTTTGTAGTTTTCCTGTTATAATAATTGAACAGGCGACACGTATGTGAATTAGTTTACAAAGTTGTGCATTGCGTTTATGTTCTTTCGATGGAAACTTGTTTCTGTGCCGTATAGTGCGAGATAACACTTTTCAGTTTTCCTGTATTGCTAATTGAGCGAGCGACACACATGTGATTCAGTTTACCAATTAGTGCTTTGCTTTTCTGTAGTTTCGCTCAAATTTTGTTCCTCTGCTGTACAGTGCGATATATCACTTTTCAGTTTTCCTGTATTCCTAATTGAGCGAGTGACACACAAGTGATTTAGTTTACAAAGGAGTGGTTTGGGTTTATGTTCTTTCCTTGGAAACTTGTTCCTGTTAGGAACAAGTTAGTGTTAGGGTTAGGGTTAGGGTTAGGGTTAGGGTTCGCGTTAGGGTTAGGGTAGGGTTAGGGTTAGGGTTAGGGTTAGGGTTAGGGTTAGGGTAGGGTTAGGGTTAGGGTTAGGGTTAGGGTTCGCGTTAGGGTTAGGGTAGGGTTAGGGTTAGGGTTAGGGTTAGGGTTAGGGTAGGGTTAGTGTTAGGGTTAGGGTTAGGGTTAGGGTTAGGGATAGCGTTAGCGTTAGGGTAGGGTTAGGGTTTGTGTTAGGGTTAGGGTTTGGGTAGGGTTAGGGTCAGGGTTAGGGTTAGGGTCAGGTTCAGGATTAGGGTTAGTGTTATATCTCTTTTCAGTTTTCCTGTTATAATAATTGAAAAGGCGGCACGTATGTGTATTAGTTTACAAAGTAGTGCTTTGCGTTTATGTTCTTTCGTTCGAAACTTGTTCCTTTGCTGTACAGTGCGATATATCACTTTGTAGTTTTCCTGGTATAATAACTGGACAGGCGACACGTATGTGAATTAGTTTACAAAGTTGTGCTTTACGTTTATGTTCTTTCGATGGAAACTTGTCTTTGTGCCATATAGTGCGAGATAACACTTTTCAGTTTTCCTGTATTGCTAATTGAGCGAGCGACACACATGTGATTCAGTTTATGAATTAGTGCTTTGCTTCTCTGTTCTTTCATTCGAAATTTGTTCCTGTACTGTACAGTGCGATATATCACTTTTCAGTTTTCCTGTATTCCTAATTGAGCGAGCGACACACATGTGATTTAGTTTACAACGTAGTGCTTTGATTTTCTGTTCCTTCATTCGAAACGTGTTCCTGTGCTGTACAGTGTGCTATATCACTTTTCAGTTTTCTTGTTATAATAATTGAATGGGCGACACGTATGTGAATTAGTTTACAAAGTTGGGTTTTGCGTGTCAAAGTTTTTCAAGGGAAACTTGTTTCTGTGCCGTACAATGCGAGATAACACTTTTCAGTTTTCCTGTATTCCTAATTGAGCTAGCGACACACATGTGATTTAGTTTACATAGTGGTGCTTTGCTTTTCTGTTCTTTCGTTGGAAACTTGTTCCTGTCCTGTACAGTGCAATATATCATTTTTTGGTTTTCCTGTTCTAATAATTGAACAGGAGACACGTATGTGAATTAGTTTACAAAGTTGTGCATTGCGTTTATGTTCTTTCGATGGAAACTTGTTTCTGTGCCGTATAGTGCGAGATAACACTTTTCAGTTTTCCTGTATTGCTAATTGAGCGAGCGACACACATGTGATTCAGTTTACCAATTAGTGCTTTGCTTTTCTGTAGTTTCGCTCAAATTTTGTTCCTCTGCTGTACAGTGCGATATATCACTTTTCAGTTTTCCTGTATTCCTAATTGAGCGAGTGACACACAAGTGATTTAGTTTACAAAGGAGTGGTTTGGGTTTATGTTCTTTCCTTGGAAACTTGTTCCTGTTAGGAACAAGTTAGTGTTAGGGTTAGGGTTAGGGTTAGGGTTAGGGTTCGCGTTAGGGTTAGGGTAGGGTTAGGGTTAGGGTTAGGGTTAGGGTTAGGGTTAGGGTAGGGTTAGGGTTAGGGTTAGGGTTAGGGTTCGCGTTAGGGTTAGGGTAGGGTTAGGGTTAGGGTTAGGGTTAGGGTAGGGTTAGTGTTAGGGTTAGGGTTAGGGTTAGGGTTAGGGATAGCGTTAGCGTTAGGGTAGGGTTAGGGTTTGGGTTAGGGTTAGGGTTTGGGTAGGGTTAGGGTCAGGGTTAGGGTTAGGGTCAGGTTCAGGATTAGGGTTAGTGTTATATCTCTTTTCAGTTTTCCTGTTATAATAATTGAAAAGGCGGCAAGTATGTGTATTACTTTACAAAGTAGTGCTTTGCATTTATGTTCTTTCGTTCGAAACTTGTTCCTTTGCTGTACAATGCGAAATATCACTTTGTAGTTTTCCTGGTATAATAACTGAACAGGCGACACGTATGTGAATTAGTTTACAAAGTTGTGCTTTACGTTTATGTTCTTTCGATGGAAACTTGTCTTTGTGCCATATAGTGCGAGAAAACACTTTTCAGTTTTCCTGTATTGCTAATTGAGCGAGCGACACACATGTGATTCAGTTTATGAATTAGTGCTTTGCTTCTCTGTTCTTTCATTCGAAATTTGTTCCTGTACTGTATAGTGCGATATATCACTTTTCAGTTTTCCTGTATTCCTAATTGAGCGAGCGACACACATGTGATTTAGTTTACAAAGTAGTGCTTTGATTTTCTGTTCTTTCATTCGAAACGTGTTCCTGTGCTGTACAGTGTGCTATATCACTTTTCAGTTTTCTTGTTATAATAATTGAATGGGCGACACGTATGTGAATTAGTTTACAAAGGTGGGTTTTGCGTGTCTATTCTTTCAATGGAAACTTGTTTCTGTGCCGTACAATGCGAGATAACACTTTTAAGTTTTCCTGTATTCCTAATTGAGCCAGCGACACACATGTGATTTAGTTTACATAGTAGTGCTTTGGTTTTCTGTTCTTTCGTTGGAAACTTGTTCCTGTCCTGTACAGTGCAATATATCACTTTTTAGTTTTCCTGTTATAATAATTGAACAGGCGACACGTATGTGAAGTAGTTTACAAAGTTGTGCATTGCGTTTATGTTCTTTCGATGGAAACTTGTTTCTGTGCCGTAAAGTGCGAGATAACACTTTTCAGTTTTCCTGTATTGCTAATTGAGCGAGCGACACACATGTGATTCAGTTTATGAATTAGTGCTTTGCTTCTCTGTTCTTTCATTCGAAATTTGTTCCTGTACTGTACAGTGCGATATGTCACTTTTCAGTTTTCCTGTATTCCTAATTGAGCGAGCGACACACATGTGATTTAGTTTACAAAGTAGTGCTTTGATTTTCTGTTCTTTCATTTTAAACGTGTTCCTGTGCTGTACAGTGTGCTATATCACTTTTCAGTTTTCTTGTTATAATAATTGAACGGGCGACACGTATGTGAATTAGTTTACAAAGTTGGGTTTTGGGTGTCTATTCTTTCAAAGGAAACTTGTTTCTGTGCCGTACAATGCGAGATAACACTTTTCAGTTTTCCTGTATTCCTAATTGAGCCAGCGACACACATGTGATTTAGTTTACATAGTAGTGCTTTGCTTTTCTGTTCTTTCGTTGGAAACTTGTTCCTGTCCTGTACAGTGCAATATATCACTTTTTACTTTTCCTGTTATAATAATTGAACAGGCGACACGTATGTGAATTAGTTTACAAAGTTGTGCATTGCTTTTATGTTCTTTCGATGGAAACTTGTTTCTGTGCCGTATAGTGCGAAATAACACTTTTCAGTTTTCCTGTATTGCTAATTGAGCGAGCGACACACATGTGATTCAGTTTACCAATTAGTGCTTTGCTTTTCTGTAGTTTCGTTCAAAATTTGTTCCTCTGCTGTACAGTGCGATATATCACTTTTCAGTTTTCCTGTATTCCTAATTGAGCGAGTGACACACATGTGATTTAGTTTACAAAGTAGTGGTTTAGGTTTATGTTCTTTCCTTGGAAACTTGTTCCTGACAAGTTAGGGTTAGGATTAGGGTTAGGGTTAGGGTTAGGGTTAGGGTTAGGGTTAGAGTTAGCGTTAGGGTTAGGGTTAGGGTTAGGGTTAGGGTTTGGGTAGGGTTAGGGTTAGGGTTAGGGTCAGGTTCAGGATTAGGGTTAGGGTTAGGGTTATGGTTAGTGTTATATCTCTTTTCAGTTTTCCTGTTATAATAATTGAAAAGGCGGCACGTATGTGTATTAGTTTACAAAGTAGTGCTTTGCGTTTATGTTCTTTCGTTCGAAACTTGTTCCTTTGCTGTACAGTGCGATATATCACTTTGTAGTTTTCCTGGTATAATAACTGAACAGGCGACACGTATGTGAATTAGTTTACAAAGTTGTGCTTTACGTTTATGTTCTTTCGATGCAAACTTGTCTTTGTGCCATATAGTGCGAGATAACACTTTTCAGTTTTCCTGTATTGCTAATTGAGCGAACGACACACATGTGATTCAGTTTATGAATTAGTGCTTTCCTTCTCTGTGCTTTCATTCGAAATTTGTTCCTGTACTGTACAGTGCGATATATCACTTTTCAGTTTTCCTGTATTCCTAATTGAGCGAGCGACACACATGTGATTTAGTTTACAAAGTAGTGCTTTGATTTTCTGTTCCTTCATTCGAAACGTGTTCCTGTGCTGTACAGTGTGCTATATCACTTTTCAGTTTTCTTGTTATAATAATTGAATGGGCGACACGTATGTGAATTAGTTTACAAAGTTGGGTTTTGCGTGTCAAAGTTTTTCAAGGGAAACTTGTTTCTGTGCCGTACAATGCGAGATAACACTTTTCAGTTTTCCTGTATTCCTAATTGAGCTAGCGACACACATGTGATTTAGTTTACATAGTGGTGCTTTGCTTTTCTGTTCTTTCGTTGGAAACTTGTTCCTGTCCTGTACAGTGCAATATATCATTTTTTGGTTTTCCTGTTCTAATAATTGAACAGGAGACACGTATGTGAATTAGTTTACAAAGTTGTGCATTGCGTTTATGTTCTTTCGATGGAAACTTGTTTCTGTGCCGTATAGTGTGAGATAACACTTTTCAGTTTTCCTGTATTGCTAATTGAGCGAGCGACACACATGTGATTCAGTTTATGAATTAGTGCTTTGCTTCTCTGTTCTTTCATTCGAAATTTGTTCCTGTACTGTACAGTGCGATATATCACTTTTCGGTTTTCCTATATTCCTAATTGAGCGAGCGACACACATGTGATTTAGTTTACAAAGTAGTGCTTTGATTTTCTGTTCTTTGATTCGAAACGTGTTCCTGTGCTGTACAGTGTGCTATATCACTTTTCAGTTTTCTTGTTATAATAATTAAACGGGCGACACGTATGTGAATTAGTTTACAAAGTAGTGCTTTGCGTTTATGTTCTTTCGTTCGAAACTTGTTCCTTTGCTGTACAGTGCGATATATCACTTTGTAGTTTTCCTGGTATAATAATTGAACGGGCGACACGTATGTGAATTAATTTACAAAGTTGGGTTTTGCGTGTCTATTCTTTCAATGGAAACTTGTTTCTGTGCCGTACAATGCGAGATGACACTTTTCAGTTTTCCTGTATTCCTAATTGAGCCAGCGACACACATGTGATTTAGTTTACATAATAGTGCTTTGCTTTTCTGTTCTTTCATTGGAAACTTGTTCCTGTCCGGTACAGTGCAATATATCAGTTTGTAGTTTTCCTGTTATAATAATTGAACAGGCGACACGTATGTGAATTAGTTTACAAAGTTGTGCATTGCGTTTATGTTCTTTCGATGGAAACTTGTTTCTGTGCCGTATAGTGCGAGATAACACTTTTCAGTTTTCCTGTATTGCTAATTGAGCGAGCGACACACATGTGATTCAGTTTACCAATTAGTGCTTTGCTTTTCTGTAGTTTCGCTCAAATTTTGTTCCTCTGCTGTACAGTGCGATATATCACTTTTCAGTTTTCCTGTATTCCTAATTGAGCGAGTGACACACAAGTGATTTAGTTTACAAAGGAGTGGTTTGGGTTTATGTTCTTTCCTTGGAAACTTGTTCCTGTTAGGAACAAGTTAGTGTTAGGGTTAGGGTTAGGGTTAGGGTTAGGGTTCGCGTTAGGGTTAGGGTAGGGTTAGGGTTAGGGTTAGGGTTAGGGTTAGGGTTAGGGTAGGGTTAGGGTTAGGGTTAGGGTTAGGGTTCGCGTTAGGGTTAGGGTAGGGTTAGGGTTAGGGTTAGGGTTAGGGTTAGGGTTAGGGTTAGGGTAGGGTTAGGGTTAGGGTTAGGGTTAGGGTTAGGGATAGCGTTAGCGTTAGGGTAGGGTTAGGGTTTGTGTTAGGGTTAGGGTTTGGGTAGGGTTAGGGTCAGGGTTAGGGTTAGGGTCAGGTTCAGGATTAGGGTTAGTGTTATATCTCTTTTCAGTTTTCCTGTTATAATAATTGAAAAGGCGGCAAGTATGTGTATTACTTTACAAAGTAGTGCTTTGCATTTATGTTCTTTCGTTCGAAACTTGTTCCTTTGCTGTACAATGCGAAATATCACTTTGTAGTTTTCCTGGTATAATAACTGAACAGGCGACACGTATGTGAATTAGTTTACAAAGTTGTGCTTTACGTTTATGTTCTTTCGATGGAAACTTGTCTTTGTGCCATATAGTGCGAGAAAACACTTTTCAGTTTTCCTGTATTGCTAATTGAGCGAGCGACACACATGTGATTCAGTTTATGAATTAGTGCTTTGCTTCTCTGTTCTTTCATTCGAAATTTGTTCCTGTACTGTATAGTGCGATATATCACTTTTCAGTTTTCCTGTATTCCTAATTGAGCGAGCGACACACATGTGATTTAGTTTACAAAGTAGTGCTTTGATTTTCTGTTCTTTCATTCGAAACATGTTCCTGTGCTGTACAGTGTGCTATATCACTTTTCAGTTTTCTTGTTATAATAATTGAATGGGCGACACGTATGTGAATTAGTTTACAAAGGTGGGTTTTGCGTGTCTATTCTTTCAATGGAAACTTGTTTCTGTGCCGTACAATGCGAGATAACACTTTTAAGTTTTCCTGTATTCCTAATTGAGCCAGCGACACACATGTGATTTAGTTTACATAGTAGTGCTTTGGTTTTCTGTTCTTTCGTTGGAAACTTGTTCCTGTCCTGTACAGTGCAATATATCACTTTTTAGTTTTCCTGTTATAATAATTGAACAGGCGACACGTATGTGAAGTAGTTTACAAAGTTGTGCATTGCGTTTATGTTCTTTCGATGGAAACTTGTTTCTGTGCCGTAAAGTGCGAGATAACACTTTTCAGTTTTCCTGTATTGCTAATTGAGCGAGCGACACACATGTGATTCAGTTTATGAATTAGTGCTTTGCTTCTCTGTTCTTTCATTCGAAATTTGTTCCTGTACTGTACAGTGCGATATATCACTTTTCAGTTTTCCTGTATTCCTAATTGAGCGAGCGACACACATGTGATTTAGTTTACAAAGTAGTGCTTTGATTTTCTGTTCTTTCATTCGAAACGTGTTCCTGTGCTGTACAGTGTGCTATATCACTTTTCAGTTTTCTTGTTATAATAATTGAACGGGCGACACGTATGTGAATTAGTTTACAAAGTTGGGTTTTGCGTGTCTATTCTTTCAAAGGAAACTTGTTTCTGTGCCGTACAATGCGAGATAACACTTTTCAGTTTTCCTGTATTCCTAATTGAGCCAGCGACACACATGTGATTTAGTTTACATAGTAGTGCTTTGCTTTTCTGTTCTTTCGTTGGAAACTTGTTCCTGTCCTGTACAGTGCAATATATCACTTTTTACTTTTCCTGTTATAATAATTGAACAGGCGACACGTATGTGAATTAGTTTACAAAGTTGTGCATTGCTTTTATGTTCTTTCGATGGAAACTTGTTTCTGTGCCGTATAGTGCGAGATAACACTTTTCAGTTTTCCTGTATTGCTAATTGAGCGAGCGACACACATGTGATTCAGTTTACCAATTAGTGCTTTGCTTTTCTGTAGTTTCGTTCAAAATTTGTTCCTCTGCTGTACAGTGCGATATATCACTTTTCAGTTTTCCTGTATTCCTAATTGAGCGAGTGACACACATGTGATTTAGTTTACAAAGTAGTGGTTTGGGTTTATGTTCTTTCCTTGGAAACTTGTTCCTGACAAGTTAGGGTTAGGATTAGGGTTAGGGTTAGGGTTAGGGTTAGGGTTAGAGTTAGCGTTAGGGTTAGGGTTAGGGTTAGGGTTAGGGTTTGGGTAGGGTTAGGGTTAGGGTTAGGGTCAGGTTCAGGATTAGGGTTAGGGTTAGGGTTATGGTTAGTGTTATATCTCTTTTCAGTTTTCCTGTTATAATAATTGAAAAGGCGGCACGTATGTGTATTAGTTTACAAAGTAGTGCTTTGCGTTTATGTTCTTTCGTTCGAAACTTGTTCCTTTGCTGTACAGTGCGATATATCACTTTGTAGTTTTCCTGGTATAATAACTGAACAGGCGACACGTATGTGAATTAGTTTACAAAGTTGTGCTTTACGTTTATGTTCTTTCGATGCAAACTTGTCTTTGTGCCATATAGTGCGAGATAACACTTTTCAGTTTTCCTGTATTGCTAATTGAGCGAACGACACACATGTGATTCAGTTTATGAATTAGTGCTTTGCTTCTCTGTTCTTTCATTCGAAATTTGTTCCTGTACTGTACAGTGCGATATATCACTTTTCAGTTTTCCTGTATTCCTAATTGAGCGAGCGACACACATGTGATTTAGTTTACAAAGTAGTGCTTTGATTTTCTGTTCCTTCATTCGAAACGTGTTCCTGTGCTGTACAGTGTGCTATATCACTTTTCAGTTTTCTTGTTATAATAATTGAATGGGCGACACGTATGTGAATTAGTTTACAAAGTTGGGTTTTGCGTGTCAAAGTTTTTCAAGGGAAACTTGTTTCTGTGCCGTACAATGCGAGATAACACTTTTCAGTTTTCCTGTATTCCTAATTGAGCTAGCGACACACATGTGATTTAGTTTACATAGTGGTGCTTTGCTTTTCTGTTCTTTCGTTGGAAACTTGTTCCTGTCCTGTACAGTGCAATATATCATTTTTTGGTTTTCCTGTTCTAATAATTGAACAGGAGACACGTATGTGAATTAGTTTACAAAGTTGTGCATTGCGTTTATGTTCTTTCGATGGAAACTTGTTTCTGTGCCGTATAGTGTGAGATAACACTTTTCAGTTTTCCTGTATTGCTAATTGAGCGAGCGACACACATGTGATTCAGTTTATGAATTAGTGCTTTGCTTCTCTGTTCTTTCATTCGAAATTTGTTCCTGTACTGTACAGTGCGATATATCACTTTTCGGTTTTCCTGTATTCCTAATTGAGCGAGCGACACACATGTGATTTAGTTTACAAAGTAGTGCTTTGATTTTCTGTTCTTTGATTCGAAACGTGTTCCTGTGCTGTACAGTGTGCTATATCACTTTTCAGTTTTCTTGTTATAATAATTGAACGGGCGACACGTATGTGAATTAGTTTACAAAGTAGTGCTTTGCGTTTATGTTCTTTCGTTCGAAACTTGTTCCTTTGCTGTACAGTGCGATATATCACTTTGTAGTTTTCCTGGTATAATAATTGAACGGGCGACACGTATGTGAATTAATTTACAAAGTTGGGTTTTGCGTGTCTATTCTTTCAATGGAAACTTGTTTCTGTGCCGTACAATGCGAGATGACACTTTTCAGTTTTCCTGTATTCCTAATTGAGCCAGCGACACACATGTGATTTAGTTTACATAATAGTGCTTTGCTTTTCTGTTCTTTCATTGGAAACTTGTTCCTGTCCGGTACAGTGCAATATATCACTTTGTAGTTTTCCTGTTATAATAATTGAACAGGCGACACGTATGTGAATTAGTTTACAAAGTTGTGCATTGCGTTTATGTTCTTTCGATGGAAACTTGTTTCTGTGCCGTATAGTGCGAGATAACACTTTTCAGTTTTCCTGTATTGCTAATTGAGCGAGCGACACACATGTGATTCAGTTTACCAATTAGTGCTTTGCTTTTCTGTAGTTTCGCTCAAAATTTGTTCCTCTGCTGTACAGTGCGATATATCACTTTTCAGTTTTCCTGTATTCCTAATTGAGCGAGTGACACACAAGTGATTTAGTTTACAAAGTAGTGGTTTGGGTTTATGTTCTTTCCTTGGAAACTTGTTCCTGACAAGTTAGGTTAGGTTTAGGGTTAGGTTTAGGGTTAGGGTTAGGGTTAGGGTTAGTGTTAGGGTTAGGGTTAGGGTTAGGGTTCGCGTTAGGGTTAGGGTAGGGTTAGGGTTAGGATCAGGGTTAGGGTTAGGGTAGGGTTAGGGTTAGGTTTAGGGTTAGGGTTAGGGTTAGCGTTAGCGTTAGGGTAGGGTTAGGGTTAGGGTTAGGGTTAGGGTTAGGTTTGGGTAGGGTGAGGGTTAGGGTTAGGGTTAGGGTTATGGTTATGGTTAGGGTTAGGGTTCGCGTTAGGGTTAGGGTAGGGTTAGGGTTAGGGTTAGGGTTAGGGTTAGGGTAGGGTTAGGGTTAGGGTTAGGGTTAGGGTAGGGTTAGGGTTAGGGTTAGGGTTAGGGTAGGGTTAGGGTTAGGGTTAGGGTTAGGGTTAGCGTTAGCGTTAGGGTAGGGTTAGGGTTAGGGTTAGGGTTAGGGTCAGGGTTAGGGTTAGGGTCAGGTTCAGGATTAGGGTTAGTGTTATATCTCTTTTCAGTTTTCCTGTTATAATAATTGAAAAGGCAGCACGTATGTGTATTACTTTACAAAGTAGTGCTTTGCATTTATGTTCTTTCGTTCGAAACTTGTTCCTTTGCTGTACAGTGCGATATATCACTTTGTAGTTTTCCTGGTATAATAACTGAACAGGCGACACGTATGTGAATTAGTTTACAAAGTTGTGCTTTACTTTTATGTTCTTTCGATGGAAACTTGTCTTTGTGCCATATAGTGCGAGAAAACACTTTTGAGTTTTCCTGTATTGCTAATTGAGCGAGCGACACACGTGTGATTCAGTTTATGAATTAGTGCTTTGCTTCTCTGTTCTTTCATTCGAAACGTGTTCCTGTGCTGTACAGTGTGCTATATCACTTTTCAGTTTTCTTGTTATAATAATTGAACGGGCGACACGTATGTGAATTAGTTTACAAAGTTGGGTTTTGCGTGTCTATTCTTTCAATGGAAACTTGTTTCCGTGCCGTACAATGCGAGATAACACTTTTCAGTTTTCCTGTATTCCTAATTGAGCCAGCTACACACATGTGATTTAGTTTACATAGTAGTGCTTTGCTTTTCTGTTCTTTCGTTGGAAACTTGTTCCTGTCCTGTATAGTGCAATATATCACTTTTTAGTTTTCCTGTTATAATAATTGAACAGGCGACACGTATGTGATTTAGTTTACAAAGTTGTGCATTGCGTTTATGTTCTTTCGATGGAAACTTGTTTCTGTGCCGTATAGTGCGAGATAACACTTTTCAGTTTTCCTGTATTGCTAATTGAGCTAGCGACACACATGTGATTCAGTTTACCAATTAGTGCTTTGCTTTTCTGTAGTTTCGTTCAAAATTTGTTCCTCTGCTGTACAGTGCGATATATCACTTTTCAGTTTTCCTGTATTCCTAATTGAGCGAGTGACACACATGTGATTTACTTTACAAAGTAGTGGTTTGGGTTTATGTTCTTTCCTTGGAAACTTGTTCCTGTTAGGAACAAGTTAGGGTTAGGTTTAGGGTTAGGGTTAGGGTTAGGGTTAGGGTTAGGGTTCGCGTTAGGGTTAGGGTAGGGTTAGGGTTAGGGTTAGGGTTAGGGTAGGGTTAGGGTTAGGTTTAGGGTTAGGGTTAGGGTTAGCGTTAGCGTTAGCGTTAGGGTAGGGTTAGGGTTAGGGTTAGGGTTAGGGTTTGGGTAGGGTGAGGGTTAGGGTTAGGGTTAGGGTTAGGGTCAGGTTCAGGATTAGGGTTAGGGTTAGGGTTATGGTTAGTGTTATATCTCTTTTCAGTTTTCCTGTTATAATAATTGAAAAGTCGGCACGTATGTGTATTAGTTTACAAAGTAGTGCTTTGCGTTTATGTTCTTTCGTTCTAAACTTGTTCCTTTGCTGTACAGTACGATATATCACTTTGTAGTTTTCCTGGTATAATAACTGAACAGGCGACACGTATGTGAATTAGTTTACAAAGTTGTGCTTTACGTTTATGTTCTTTCGATGGAAACTTGTCTTTGTGCCATATAGTGCGAGATAACACTTTTCAGTTTTCCTGTATTGCTAATTGAGCGAGCGACACACATGTGATTCAGTTTATGAATTAGTGCTTTGCTTCTCTGTTCTTTCATTCGAAATTTGTTCCTGTACTGTACAGTGTGCTATATCACTTTTCAGTTTTCTTGTTATAATAATTGAACGGGCGACACGTATGTGAATTAGTTTACAAAGTTGTGCATTGCGTTTATGTTCTTTCCTTGGAAACTTGTTCCTGTTAGGAACAAGTTAGGGTTAGGTTTAGGGTTAGGGTTAGGGTTAGTGTTAGGGTTAGGGTTAGGGTTAGGGTTAGGGTTCGCGTTAGGGTTAGGGTAGGGTTAGGGTTAGGATTAGGGTTAGGGTTAGGGTAGGGTTAGGGTTAGGTTTAGGGTTAGGGTTAGGGTTAGCGTTAGCGTTAGCGTTAGGGTAGGGTTAGGGTTAGGGTTAGGGTTAGGGTTTGGGTAGGGTGAGGGTTAGGGTTAGGGTTAGGGTTAGGGTCAGGTTCAGGATTAGGGTTAGGGTTAGGGTTATGGTTAGTGTTATATCTCTTTTCAGTTTTCCTGTTATAATAATTGAAAAGTCGGCACGTATGTGTATTAGTTTACAAAGTAGTGCTTTGCGTTTATGTTCTTTCGTTCGAAACTTGTTCCTTTGCTGTACAGTGCGATATATCACTTTGTAGTTTTCCTGGTATAATAACTGAACAGGCGACACGTATGTGAATTAGTTTACAAAGTTGTGCTTTACGTTTATGTTCTTTCGATGGAAACTTGTCTTTGTGCCATATAGTGCGAGATAACACTTTTCAGTTTTCCTGTATTGCTAATTGAGCGAGCGACACACATGTGATTCAGTTTATGAATTAGTGCTTTGCTTCTCTGTTCTTTCATTCGAAATTTGTTCCTGTACTGTACAGTGCGATATATCACTTTTCAGTTTTCCTGTATTCCTAATTGAGCGAGCGACACACATGTGATTTAGTTTACAAAGTAGTGCTTTGATTTTCTGTTCTTTCATTCGAAACGTGTTCCTGTGCTGTACAGTGTGCTATATCACTTTTCAGTTTTCTTGTTATAATAATTGAACGGGCGACACGTATGTGAATTAGTTTACAAAGTTGGGTTTTGCGTGTCTACTCTTTCAATGGAAACTTGTTTCTGTGCCGTACAATGCGAGATAACACTTTTCAGTTTTCCTGTATTCCTAATTGAGCCAGCGACACACATGTGATTTAGTTTACATAGTAGTGCTTTGCTTTTCTGTTCTTTCGTTGGAAACTTGTTCCTGTTAGGAACAAGTTAGGGTTAGGTTTAGGGTTAGGGTTAGGGTTAGGGTTAGTGTTAGGGTTAGGGTTAGGGTTAGGGTTAGGGTTAGGGTTCGCGTTAGGGTTAGGGTCGGGTTAGGGTTAGGATTAGGGTTAGGGTTAGGGTAGGGTTAGGGTTAGGTTTAGGGTTAGGGTTAGGGTTAGCGTTAGCGTTAGCGTTAGCGTTAGGGTTAGGGTTAGGGTTAGGGTTAGGGTTCGGGTTAGAGTTAGCGTTAGGGTTAGGGTTAGGGTTAGCGTTAGCGTTAGGGTAGGGTTAGGGTTAGGGTTAGGGTTAGGGTTTGGGTAGGGTTAGGGTTAGGGTTAGGATTAGGGTTAGGGTAGGGTTAGGGTTAGGGTTAGGGTTAGGGTTAGGCTTAGGCTTAGGGTAGGCTTAGGGTTAGGGTTAGTGTTAGGGTTAGGGTTAGCGTTAGCGTTAGGGTAGGGTTAGGGTTAGGGTTAGGGTTAGGGTTTGGGTAGGGTGAGGGTTAGGGTTAGGGTTAGGGTTAGGGTCAGGTTCAGGATTAGGGTTAGGGTTAGGGTAATGGTTATGGTTAGTGTTATATCTCTTTTCAGTTTTCCTGTTATAATAATTGAAAAGGCGGCACGTATGTGTATTAGTTTACAAAGTAGTGCTTTGCGTTTATGTTCTTTCGTTCGAAACTTGTTCCTTTGCTGTACAGTGCGATATATCACTTTGTAGTTTTCCTGGTATAATAACTGAACGGGCGACACGTATGTGAATTAGTTTACAAAGTTGTGCTTTACGTTTATGTTCTTTCGATGGAAACTTGTCTTTGTGCCATATCGTGTGAGATAACACTTTTCAGTTTTCCTGTATTGCTAATTGAGCGAGCGACACACATGTGATTCAGTTTATGAATTAGTGCTTTGCTTCTCTGTTCTTTCATTCGAAATTTGTTCCTGTACTGTATAGTGCGATATATCACTTTTCAGTTTTCCTGAACGAGCGACACACATGTGATTTAGTTTACAAAGTAGTGCTTTGATTTTCTGTTCTTTCATTCGAAACGTGTTCCTGTGCTGTACAGTGTGCTATATCACTTTTCAGTTTTCTTGTTATAATAATTGAACGGGCGACACGTATGTGAATTAGTTTACAAAGTTGGGTTTTGCGTGTCTATTCTTTCAATGGAAACTTGTTTCTGTGCCGTACAATGCGAGATAACACTTTTCAGTTTTCCTGTATTCCTAATTGAGCCAGCGACACACATGTGATTTAGTTTACATAGTAGTGCTTTGCTTTTCTGTTCTTTCGTTGGAAACTTGTTCCTGTCCTGTACAGTGCAATATATCACTTTGTAGTTTTCCTGTTATAATAATTGAACAGGCGACACGTATGTGAAGTAGTTTACAAAGTTGTGCATTGCGTTTATGTTCTTTCGATGGAAACTTGTTTCTGTGCCGAATAGTGCGAGATAACACTTTTCAGTTTTCCTGTATTGCTAATTGAGCGAGCGACACACATGTGATTCAGTTTACCAATTAGTGCTTTGCTTTTCTGTAGTTTCGCTCAAAATTTGTTCCTCTGCTGTACAGTGCGATATATCACTTTTCAGTTTTCCTGTATTCCTAATTGAGCGAGTGACACACAAGTGATTTAGTTTACAAAGTAGTGGTTTGGGTTTATGTTCTTTCCTTGGAAACTTGTTCCTGTTAGGAACAAGTTAGTGTTAGGGTTAGGGTTAGGGTTAGGGTTAGGGTTCGCGTTAGGGTTAGGGTAGGGTTAGGGTTAGGGTTAGGGTTAGGGTTAGGGTTAGGGTAGGGTTAGGGTTAGGGTTAGGGTTTGCGTTAGGGTTAGGTTAGGGTTAGGGTTAGGGTTAGGGTTAGGGTTAGGGTTAGGGTAGGGTTAGGGTTAGGGTTAGGGTTAGGGTTAGGGTGAGGGTTAGCGTTAGCGTTAGCGTTAGGGTAGGGTTAGGGTTAGGGTTAGGGTTAGGGTTAGGGTCAGGGTTAGGGTTAGGGTCAGGTTCAGGATTAGGGTTAGTGTTATATCTCTTTTCAGTTTTCCTGTTATAATAATTGAAAAGGCGGCACGTATGTGTATTACTTTACAAAGTAGTGCTTTGCATTTATGTTCTTTCGTTCGAAACTTGTTCCTTTGCTGTACAATGCGATATATCACTTTGTAGTTTTCCTGGTATAATAACTGAACAGGCGACACGTATGTGAATTAGTTTACAAAGTTGTGCTTTACGTTTATGTTCTTTCGATGGAAACTTGTCTTTGTGCCATATAGTGCGAGAAAACACTTTTCAGTTTTCCTGTATTGCTAATTGAGCGAGCGACACACATGTGATTCCGTTTACCAATTAGTGCTTTGCTTTTCTGTAGTTTCGTTCAAAATTTGTTCCTCTGCTGTACAGTGCGATATATCACTTTTCAGTTTTCCTGTATTCCTAATTGAGCGAGTGACACACATGTGATTTAGTTTACAAAGTAGTGGTTTGGGTTTATGTTCTTTCCTTGGAAACTTGTTCCTAACAGGGTTAGGTATAGGGTTAGGGTTAGGGTTAGGGTTAGGGTTAGGGTTAGAGTTAGCGTTAGGGTTAAGGTTAGGGTTAGGGTTAGCGTTAGCGTTAGGGTAGGGTTAGGGTTAGGGTTAGGGTTAGGGTTTGGGTAGGGTTAGGGTTAGGGTTAGGATTAGGGTTAGGGTAGGGTTAGGGTTAGGGTTAGGGTTAGGGTTAGGCTTAGGCTTTGGGTAGGCTTAGGGTTAGGGTTAGTGTTAGGGTTAGGGTTAGCGTTAGCGTTAGGGTAGGGTTAGGGTTAGGGTTAGGGTTAGGGTTTGGGTAGGGTGAGGGTTAGGGTTAGGGTTAGGGTTAGCGTCAGGTTCAGGATTAGGGTTAGGGTTAGGGTTATGGTTATGGTTAGTGTTATATCTCTTTTCAGTTTTCCTGTTATAATAATTGAAAAGGCGGCACGCATGTGTATTAGTTTACAAAGTAGTGCTTTGCGTTTATGTTCTTTCGTTCGAAACTTGTTCCTTTGCTGTACAGTGCGATATATCACTTTGTAGTTTTCCTGGTATAATAACTGAACGGGCGACACGTATGTGAATTAGTTTACAAAGTTGTGCTTTACGTTTATGTTCTTTCGATGGAAACTTGTCTTTGTGCCATATCGTGTGAGATAACACTTTTCAGTTTTCCTGTATTGCTAATTGAGCGAGCGACACACATGTGATTCAGTTTATGAATTAGTGCTTTGCTTCTCTGTTCTTTCATTCGAAATTTGTTCCTGTACTGTATAGTGCGATATATCACTTTTCAGTTTTCCTGAGCGAGCGACACACATGTGATTTAGTTTACAAAGTAGTGCTTTGATTTTCTGTTCTTTCATTCGAAACGTGTTCCTGTGCTGTACAGTGTGCTATATCACTTTTCAGTTTTCTTGTTATAATAATTGAACGGGCGACACGTATGTGAATTAGTTTACAAAGTTGGGTTTTGCGTGTCTATTCTTTCAATGGAAACTTGTTTCTGTGCCGTACAATGCGAGATAACACTTTTCAGTTTTCCTGTATTCCTAATTGAGCCAGCGACACACATGTGATTTAGTTTACATAGTAGTGCTTTGCTTTTCTGTTCTTTCGTTGGAAACTTGTTCCTGTCCTGTACAGTGCAATATATCACTTTGTAGTTTTCCTGTTATAATAATTGAACAGGCGACACGTATGTGAAGTAGTTTACAAAGTTGTGCATTGCGTTTATGTTCTTTCGATGGAAACTTGTTTCTGTGCCGTACAATGCAAGATAACACTTTTCAGTTTTCCTGTATTCCTAATTGTGCGAGTGACACACATGTGATTTAGTTTACACAGTAGTAGTTTGGGTTTATGTTCTTTCCTTGGAAACTTGTTCCTGTTAGGAACAAGTTAGGGTTAGGTTTAGGGTTAGGGTTAGGGTTAGTGTTAGGGTTAGGGTTAGGGTTAGGGTTAGGGTTAGGGTTCGCGTTAGGGTTAGGGTCGGGTTAGGGTTAGGATTAGGGTTAGGGTTAGGGTAGGGTTAGGGTTAGGTTTAGGGTTAGGGTTAGGGTTAGCTTTAGCGTTAGCGTTAGGGTTAGGGTTAGGGTTAGGGTTAGGGTTAGGGTTCGGGTTAGAGTTAGCGTTAGGGTTAGGGTTAGGGTTAGCGTTAGCGTTAGGGTAGGGTTAGGGTTAGGGTTAGGGTTAGTGTTTGGGTAGGGTTAGGGTTAGGGTTAGGATTAGGGTTAGGGTAGGGTTAGGGTTAGGGTTAGGGTTAGGCTTAGGCTTAGGCTTAGGGTAGGCTTAGGGTTAGGGTTAGTGTTAGGGTTAGGGTTAGCGTTAGCGTTAGGGTAGGGTTAGGGTTAGGGTTAGGGTTTGGGTAGGGTGAGGGTTAGGGTTAGGGTTAGGGTTAGGGTCAGGTTCAGGATTAGGGTTAGGGTTAGGGTTATGGTTATGGTTAGTGTTATATCTCTTTTCAGTTTTCCTGTTATAATAATTGAAAAGGCGGCACGTATGTGTATTAGTTTACAAAGTAGTGCTTTGCGTTTATGTTCTTTCGTTCGAAACTTGTTCCTTTGCTGTACAGTGCGATATATCACTTTGTAGTTTTCCTGGTATAATAACTGAACGGGCGACACGTATGTGAATTAGTTTACAAAGTTGTGCTTTACATTTATGTTCTTTCGATGGAAACTTGTCTTTGTGCCATATCGTGTGAGATAACACTTTTCAGTTTTCCTGTATTGCTAATTGAGCGAGCGACACACATGTGATTCAGTTTATGAATTAGTGCTTTGCTTCTCTGTTCTTTCATTCGAAATTTTTTCCTGTACTGTATAGTGCGATATATCACTTTTCAGTTTTCCTGAGCGAGCGACACACATGTGATTTAGTTTACAAAGTAGTGCTTTGATTTTCTGTTCTTTCATTCGAAACGTGTTCCTGTGCTGTACAGTGTGCTATATCACTTTTCAGTTTTCTTGTTATAATAATTGAACGGGCGACACGTATGTGAATTAGTTTACAAAGTTGGGTTTTGCGTGTCTATTCTTTCAATGGAAACTTGTTTCTGTGCCTTACAATGCGAGATAACACTTTTCAGTTTTCCTGTATTCCTAATTGAGCCAGCGACACACATGTGATTTAGTTTACATAGTAGTGCTTTGCTTTTCTGTTCTTTCGTTGGAAACTTGTTCCTGTCCTGTACAGTGCAATATATCACTTTGTAGTTTTCCTGTTATAATAATTGAACAGGCGACACGTATGTGAAGTAGTTTACAAAGTTGTGCATTGCGTTTATGTTCTTTCGATGGAAACTTGTTTCTGTGCCGAATAGTGCGAGATAACACTTTTCAGTTTTCCTGTATTGCTAATTGAGCGAGCGACACACATGTGATTCAGTTTACCAATTAGTGCTTTGCTTTTCTGTAGTTTCGCTCAAAATTTGTTCCTCTGCTGTACAGTGCGATATATCACTTTTCAGTTTTCCTGTATTCCTAATTGAGCGAGTGACACACATGTGATTTAGTTTACAAAGTAGTGGTTTGGGTTTATGTTCTTTCCTTGGAAACTTGTTCCTGTTAGGAACAAGTTAGTGTTAGGGTTAGGGTTAGGGTTAGGGTTAGGGTTAGGGTTAGGGTTCGCGTTAGGGTTAGGGTAGGGTTAGGGTTAGGGTTAGGGTTAGGGTTAGGGTAGGGTTAGGGTTAGGGTTAGGGTTTGCGTTAGGGTTAGGTTAGGGTTAGGGTTAGGGTTAGGGTTAGGGTTAGGGTAGGGTTAGGGTTAGGGTTAGGGTTAGGGTTAGGGTGAGGGTTAGCGTTAGCGTTAGCGTTAGGGTAGGGTTAGGGTTAGGGTTAGGGTTAGGGTCAGGGTTAGGGTTAGGGTCAGGTTCAGGATTAGGGTTAGTGTTATATCTCTTTTCAGTTTTCCTGTTATAATAATTGAAAAGGCGGCATGTATGTGTATTACTTTACAAAGTAGTGCTTTGCATTTATGTTCTTTCGTTCGAAACTTGTTCCTTTGCTGTACAATGCGATATATCACTTTGTAGTTTTCCTGGTATAATAACTGAACAGGCGACACGTATGTGAATTAGTTTACAAAGTTGTGCTTTACGTTTATGTTCTTTCGATGGAAACTTGTCTTTGTGCCATATAGTGCGAGAAAACACTTTTCAGTTTTCCTGTATTGCTAATTGAGCGAGCGACACACATGTGATTCCGTTTACCAATTAGTGCTTTGCTTTTCTGTAGTTTCGTTCAAAATTTGTTCCTCTGCTGTACAGTGCGATATATCACTTTTCAGTTTTCCTGTATTCCTAATTGAGCGAGTGACACACATGTGATTTAGTTTACAAAGTAGTGGTTTGGGTTTATGTTCTTTCCTTGGAAACTTGTTCCTAACAGGGTTAGGTATAGGGTTAGGGTTAGGGTTAGGGTTAGGGTTAGGGTTAGAGTTAGCGTTAGGGTTAAGGTTAGGGTTAGGGTTAGCGTTAGCGTTAGGGTAGGGTTAGGGTTAGGGTTAGGGTTAGGGTTTGGGTAGGTTTAGGGTTAGGGTTAGGATTAGGGTTAGGGTAGGGTTAGGGTTAGGGTTAGGGTTAGGGTTAGGCTTAGGCTTAGGGTAGGCTTAGGGTTAGGGTTAGTGTTAGGGTTAGGGTTAGCGTTAGCGTTAGGGTAGGGTTAGGGTTAGGGTTAGGGTTAGGATTTGGGTAGGGTGAGGGTTAGGGTTAGGGTTAGGGTTAGCGTCAGGTTCAGGATTAGGGTTAGGGTTAGGGTTATGGTTATGGTTAGTGTTATATCTCTTTTCAGTTTTCCTGTTATAATAATTGAAAAGGCGGCACGCATGTGTATTAGTTTACAAAGTAGTGCTTTGCGTTTATGTTCTTTCGTTCGAAACTTGTTCCTTTGCTGTACAGTGCGATATATCACTTTGTAGTTTTCCTGGTATAATAACTGAACGGGCGACACGTATGTGAATTAGTTTACAAAGTTGTGCTTTACGTTTATGTTCTTTCGATGGAAACTTGTCTTTGTGCCATATCGTGTGAGATAACACTTTTCAGTTTTCCTGTATTGCTAATTGAGCGAGCGACACACATGTGATTCAGTTTATGAATTAGTGCTTTGCTTCTCTGTTCTTTCATTCGAAATTTGTTCCTGTACTGTATAGTGCGATATATCACTTTTCAGTTTTCCTGAGCGAGCGACACACATGTGATTTAGTTTACAAAGTAGTGCTTTGATTTTCTGTTCTTTCATTCGAAACGTGTTCCTGTGCTGTACAGTGTGCTATATCACTTTTCAGTTTTCTTGTTATAATAATTGAACGGGCGACACGTATGTGAATTAGTTTACAAAGTTGGGTTTTGCGTGTCTATTCTTTCAATGGAAACTTGTTTCTGTGCCGTACAATGCGAGATAACACTTTTCAGTTTTCCTCTATTCCTAATTGAGCCAGCGACACACATGTGATTTAGTTTACATAGTAGTGCTTTGCTTTTCTGTTCTTTCGTTGGAAACTTGTTCCTGTCCTGTACAGTGCAATATATCACTTTGTAGTTTTCCTGTTATAATAATTGAACAGGCGACACGTATGTGAAGTAGTTTACAAAGTTGTGCATTGCGTTTATGTTCTTTCGATGGAAACTTGTTTCTGTGCCGTATAGTGCGAGATAACACTTTTCAGTTTTCCTGTATTGCTAATTGAGCAAGCGACACACATGTGATTCAGTTTACCAATTAGTGCTTTGCTTTTCTGTAGTTTCGCTCAAAATTTGTTCCTCTGCTGTACAGTGCGATATATCACTTTTCAGTTTTCCTGTATTCCTAATTGAGCGAGTGACACACAAGTGATTTAGTTTACAAAGTAGTGGTTTGGGTTTATGTTCTTTCCTTGGAAACTTGTTCCTGTTAGGAACAAGTTAGTGTTAGGGTTAGGGTTAGGGTTAGGGTTAGGGTTAGGGTTCGCGTTAGGGTTAGGGTAGGGTTAGGGTTAGGGTTAGGGTTAGGGTTAGGGTAGGGTTAGGGTTAGGGTTAGGGTTTGCGTTAGGGTTAGGTTAGGGTTAGGGTTAGAGTTAGGGTTAGGGTTAGGGTAGGGTTAGGGTTAGGGTTAGGGTTAGGGTTAGGGTGAGGGTTAGCGTTAGCGTTAGCGTTAGGGTAGGGTTAGGGTTAGGGTTAGGGTTAGGGTCAGGGTTAGGGTTAGGGTCAGGTTCAGGATTAGGGTTAGTGTTATATCTCTTTTCAGTTTTCCTGTTATAATAATTGAAAAGGCGGCACGTATGTGTATTACTTTACAAAGTAGTGCTTTGCATTTATGTTCTTTCGTTCGAAACTTGTTCCTTTGCTGTACAATGCGATATATCACTTTGTAGTTTTCCTGGTATAATAACTGAACAGGCGACACGTATGTGAATTAGTTTACAAAGTTGTGCTTTACGTTTATGTTCTTTCGATGGAAACTTGTCTTTGTGCCATATAGTGCGAGAAAACACTTTTCAGTTTTCCTGTATTGCTAATTGAGCGAGCGACACACATGTGATTCAGTTTATAAATTAGTGCTTTGCTTCTCTGTTCTTGCATTCGAAACGTGTTCCTGTGCTGTACAGTGTGCTATATCACTTTTCAGTTTTCTTGTTATAATAATTGAACGGGCGACACATATGTGAATTAGTTTACAAAGTTGGGTTTTGCGTGTCTATTCTTTCAATGGAAACTTGTTTCTGTGCCGTACAATGCAAGATAACACTTTTCAGTTTTCCTGTATTCCTAATTGAGCCAGCTACACACATGTGATTTAGTTTACATAGTAGTGCTTTGCTTTTCTGTTCTTTCGTTGGAAACTTGTTCCTGTCCTGTATAGTGCAATATATCACTTTTTAGTTTTCCTGTTATAATAACTGAACAGGAGACACGTATGTGAATAAGTTTACAAAGTTGTGCATTGCGTTTATGTTCTTTCGATGGAAACTTGTTTCTGTGCCGTATAGTGCGAGATAACACTTTTCAGTTTTCCTGTATTGCTAATTCAGCGAGCGACACACATGTGATTCAGTTTACCAATTAGTGCTTTGCTTTTCTGTAGTTTCGTTCAAAATTTGTTCCTCTGCTGTACAGTGCGATATATCACTTTTCAGTTTTCCTGTATTCCTAATTGAGCGAGTGACACACATGTGATTTAGTTTACACAGTAGTAGTTTGGGTTTATGTTCTTTCCTTGGAAACTTGTTCCTGTTAGGAACAAGTTAGGGTTAGGTTTAGGGTTAGGGTTAGGGTTAGTGTTAGGGTTAGGGTTAGGGTTAGGGTTAGGGTTAGGGTTCGCGTTAGGGTTAGGGTCGGGTTAGGGTTAGGATTAGGGTTAGGGTTAGGGTAGGGTTAGGGTTAGGTTTAGGGTTAGGGTTAGGGTTAGCGTTAGCGTTAGCGTTAGGGTTAGGGTTAGGGTTAGGGTTAGGGTTAGGGTTCGGGTTAGAGTTAGCGTTAGGGTTAGGGTTAGGGTTAGCGTTAGCGTTAGGGTAGGGTTAGGGTTAGGGTTAGGGTTAGGGTTTGGGTAGGGTTAGGGTTAGGGTTAGGATTAGGGTTAGGTCAGGGTTAGGGTTAGGGTTAGGGTTAGGGTTAGGCTTAGGCTTAGGGTAGGCTTAGGGTTAGGGTTAGTGTTAGGGTTAGGGTTAGCGTTAGCGTTAGGGTAGGGTTAGGGTTAGGGTTAGGGTTAGGGTTTGGGTAGGGTGAGGGTTAGGGTTAGGGTTAGGGTTAGGGTCAGGTTCAGGATTAGGGTTAGGGTTAGGGTTATGGTTATGGTTAGTGTTATATCTCTTTTCAGTTTTCCTGTTATAATAATTGAAAAGGCGGCACGCATGTGTATTAGTTTACAAAGTAGTGCTTTGCGTTTATGTTCTTTCGTTCGAAACTTGTTCCTTTGCTGTACAGTGCGATATATCACTTTGTAGTTTTCCTGGTATAATAACTGAACGGGCGACACGTATGTGAATTAGTTTACAAAGTTGTGCTTTACGTTTATGTTCTTTCGATGGAAACTTGTCTTTGTGCCATATCGTGTGAGATAACACTTTTCAGTTTTCCTGTATTGCTAATTGAGCGAGCGACACACATGTGATTCAGTTTATGAATTAGTGCTTTGCTTCTCTGTTCTTTCATTCGAAATTTGTTCCTGTACTGTATAGTGCGATATATCACTTTTCAGTTTTCCTGAGCGAGCGACACACATGTGATTTAGTTTACAAAGTAGTGCTTTGATTTTCTGTTCTTTCATTCGAAACGTGTTCCTGTGCTGTACAGTGTGCTATATCACTTTTCAGTTTTCTTGTTATAATAATTGAACGGGCGACACGTATGTGAATTAGTTTACAAAGTTGGGTTTTGCGTGTCTATTCTTTCAATGGAAACTTGTTTCTGTGCCGTACAATGCGAGATAACACTTTTCAGTTTTCCTCTATTCCTAATTGAGCCAGCGACACACATGTGATTTAGTTTACATAGTAGTGCTTTGCTTTTCTGTTCTTTCGTTGGAAACTTGTTCCTGTCCTGTACAGTGCAATATATCACTTTGTAGTTTTCCTGTTATAATAATTGAACAGGCGACACGTATGTGAAGTAGTTTACAAAGTTGTGCATTGCGTTTATGTTCTTTCGATGGAAACTTGTTTCTGTGCCGTATAGTGCGAGATAACACTTTTCAGTTTTCCTGTATTGCTAATTGAGCAAGCGACACACATGTGATTCAGTTTACCAATTAGTGCTTTGCTTTTCTGTAGTTTCGCTCAAAATTTGTTCCTCTGCTGTACAGTGCGATATATCACTTTTCAGTTTTCCTGTATTCCTAATTGAGCGAGTGACACACAAGTGATTTAGTTTACAAAGTAGTGGTTTGGGTTTATGTTCTTTCCTTGGAAACTTGTTCCTGTTAGGAACAAGTTAGTGTTAGGGTTAGGGTTAGGGTTAGGGTTAGGGTTAGGGTTCGCGTTAGGGTTAGGGTAGGGTTAGGGTTAGGGTTAGGGTTAGGGTTAGGGTAGGGTTAGGGTTAGGGTTAGGGTTTGCGTTAGGGTTAGGTTAGGGTTAGGGTTAGAGTTAGGGTTAGGGTTAGGGTAGGGTTAGGGTTAGGGTTAGGGTTAGGGTTAGGGTGAGGGTTAGCGTTAGCGTTAGCGTTAGGGTAGGGTTAGGGTTAGGGTTAGGGTTAGGGTCAGGGTTAGGGTTAGGGTCAGGTTCAGGATTAGGGTTAGTGTTATATCTCTTTTCAGTTTTCCTGTTATAATAATTGAAAAGGCGGCACGTATGTGTATTACTTTACAAAGTAGTGCTTTGCATTTATGTTCTTTCGTTCGAAACTTGTTCCTTTGCTGTACAATGCGATATATCACTTTGTAGTTTTCCTGGTATAATAACTGAACAGGCGACACGTATGTGAATTAGTTTACAAAGTTGTGCTTTACGTTTATGTTCTTTCGATGGAAACTTGTCTTTGTGCCATATAGTGCGAGAAAACACTTTTCAGTTTTCCTGTATTGCTAATTGAGCGAGCGACACACATGTGATTCAGTTTATAAATTAGTGCTTTGCTTCTCTGTTCTTGCATTCGAAACGTGTTCCTGTGCTGTACAGTGTGCTATATCACTTTTCAGTTTTCTTGTTATAATAATTGAACGGGCGACACATATGTGAATTAGTTTACAAAGTTGGGTTTTGCGTGTCTATTCTTTCAATGGAAACTTGTTTCTGTGCCGTACAATGCAAGATAACACTTTTCAGTTTTCCTGTATTCCTAATTGAGCCAGCTACACACATGTGATTTAGTTTACATAGTAGTGCTTTGCTTTTCTGTTCTTTCGTTGGAAACTTGTTCCTGTCCTGTATAGTGCAATATATCACTTTTTAGTTTTCCTGTTATAATAACTGAACAGGAGACACGTATGTGAATAAGTTTACAAAGTTGTGCATTGCGTTTATGTTCTTTCGATGGAAACTTGTTTCTGTGCCGTATAGTGCGAGATAACACTTTTCAGTTTTCCTGTATTGCTAATTCAGCGAGCGACACACATGTGATTCAGTTTACCAATTAGTGCTTTGCTTTTCTGTAGTTTCGTTCAAAATTTGTTCCTCTGCTGTACAGTGCGATATATCACTTTTCAGTTTTCCTGTATTCCTAATTGAGCGAGTGACACACATGTGATTTAGTTTACACAGTAGTAGTTTGGGTTTATGTTCTTTCCTTGGAAACTTGTTCCTGTTAGGAACAAGTTAGGGTTAGGTTTAGGGTTAGGGTTAGGGTTAGTGTTAGGGTTAGGGTTAGGGTTAGGGTTAGGGTTAGGGTTCGCGTTAGGGTTAGGGTCGGGTTAGGGTTAGGATTAGGGTTAGGGTTAGGGTAGGGTTAGGGTTAGGTTTAGGGTTAGGGTTAGGGTTAGCGTTAGCGTTAGCGTTAGGGTTAGGGTTAGGGTTAGGGTTAGGGTTAGGGTTCGGGTTAGAGTTAGCGTTAGGGTTAGGGTTAGGGTTAGCGTTAGCGTTAGGGTAGGGTTAGGGTTAGGGTTAGGGTTAGGGTTTGGGTAGGGTTAGGGTTAGGGTTAGGATTAGGGTTAGGTCAGGGTTAGGGTTAGGGTTAGGGTTAGGGTTAGGCTTAGGCTTAGGGTAGGCTTAGGGTTAGGGTTAGTGTTAGGGTTAGGGTTAGCGTTAGCGTTAGGGTAGGGTTAGGGTTAGGGTTAGGGTTAGGGTTTGGGTAGGGTGAGGGTTAGGGTTAGGGTTAGGGTTAGGGTCAGGTTCAGGATTAGGGTTAGGGTTAGGGTTATGGTTATGGTTAGTGTTATATCTCTTTTCAGTTTTCCTGTTATAATAATTGAAAAGGCGGCACGTATGTGTATTACTTTACAAAGTAGTGCTTTGCGTTTATGTTCTTTCGTTCGAAACTTGTTCCTTTGCTGTACAGTGCGATATATCACTTTGTAGTTTTCCTTGTATAATAACTGAACGGGCGACACGTATGTGAATTAGTTTACAAAGTTGTGCTTTACGTTTATGTTCTTTCGATGGAAACTTGTCTTTGTGCCATATCGTGTGAGATAACACTTTTCAGTTTTCCTGTATTGCTAATTGAGCGAGCGACACACATGTGATTCAGTTTATGAATTAGTGCTTTGCTTCTCTGTTCTTTCATTCGAAATTTGTTCCTGTACTGTATAGTGCGATATATCACTTTTCAGTTTTCCTGAGCGAGCGACACACATGTGATTTAGTTTACAAAGTAGTGCTTTGATTTTCTGTTCTTTCATTCGAAACGTGTTCCTGTGCTGTACAGTGTGCTATATCACTTTTCAGTTTTCTTGTTATAATAATTGAACGGGCGACACGTATGTGAATTAGTTTACAAAGTTGGGTTTTGCGTGTCTATTCTTTCAATAGAAACTTGTTTCTGTGCCGTACAATGCGAGATAACACTTTTCAGTTTTCCTGTATTCCTAATTGAGCCAGCGACACACATGTGATTTAGTTTACATAGTAGTGCTTTGCTTTTCTGTTCTTTCGTTGGAGACTTGTTCCTGTCCTGTACAGTGCAATATATCACTTTTTAGTTTTCCTGTTATAATAATTGAACAGGCGACACGTATGTGAAGTAGTTTACAAAGTTGTGCATTGCGTTTATGTTCTTTCGATGGAAACTTGTTTCTGTGCCGTATAGTGCGAGATAACACTTTTCAGTTTTCCTGTATTGCTAATTGAGCGAGCGACACACATGTGATTCCGTTTACCAATTAGTGCTTTGCTTTTCTGTAGTTTCGCTCAAAATTTGTTCCTCTGCTGTACAGTGCGATATATCACTTTTCAGTTTTCCTGTATTCCTAATTGAGCGAGTGACACACAAGTGATTTAGTTTACAAAGTAGTGGTTTGGGTTTATGTTCTTTCCTTGGAAACTTGTTCCTGTTAGGAACAAGTTAGTGTTAGGGTTAGGGTTAGGGTTAGGGTTAGGGTTCGCGTTAGGGTTAGGGTAGGGTTAGGGTTAGGGTTAGGGTAGGGTTAGGGTTAGGTTTAGGGTTCGCGTTAGGTTTAGGGTAGGGTTAGGGTTAGGGTTAGGGTTAGGGTTAGGGTAGGGTTAGGGTTAGGGTTAGGGTTAGGGTTAGCGTTAGCGTTAGGGTAGGGTTAGGGTTAGGGTTAGGGTTAGGGTCAGGGTTAGGGTTAGGGTCAGGTTCAGGATTAGGGTTAGTGTTATATCTCTTTTCAGTTTTCCTGTTATAATAATTGAAAAGGCGGCACGTATGTGTATTACTTTACAAAGTAGTGCTTTGCATTTATGTTCTTTCGTTCGAAACTTGTTCCTTTGCTGTACAATGCGATATATCACTTTGTAGTTTTCCTGGTATAATAACTGAACAGGCGACACGTATGTGAATTAGTTTACAAAGTTGTGCTTTACGTTTATGTTCTTTCGATGGAAACTTGTCTTTGTGCCATATAGTGCGAGAAAACACTTTTGAGTTTTCCTGTATTGCTAATTGAGCGAGCGACACACATGTGATTCCGTTTACCAATTAGTGCTTTGCTTTTCTGTAGTTTCGTTCAAAATTTGTTCCTCTGCTGTACAGTGCGATATATCACTTTTCAGTTTTCCTGTATTCCTAATTGAGCGAGTGACACACATGTGATTTAGTTTACAAAGTAGTGGTTTGGGTTTATGTTCTTTCCTTGGAAACTTGTTCTTAACAGGGTTAGGTATAGGGTTAGGGTTAGGGTTAGGGTTAGGGTTAGAGTTAGCGTTAGGGTTAAGGTTAGGGTTAGGGTTAGCGTTAGCGTTAGGGTAGGGTTAGGGTTAGGGTTAGGGTTTGGGTAGGGTTAGGGTTAGGGTTAGGATTAGGGTTAGGGTAGGGTTAGGGTTAGGGTTAGGGTTAGGGTTAGGCTTAGGCTTAGGGTAGGCTTAGGGTTAGGGTTAGTGTTAGGGTTAGGGTTAGCGTTAGCGTTAGGGTAGGGTTAGGGTTAGGGTTAGGGTTAGGGTTAGGGTTTGGGTAGGGTGAGGGTTAGGGTTAGGGTTAGGGTTAGCGTCAGGTTCAGGATTAGGGTTAGGGTTAGGGTTATGGTTATGGTTAGTGTTATATCTCTTTTCAGTTTTCCTGTTATAATAATTGAAAAGGCGGCACGCATGTGTATTAGTTTACAAAGTAGTGCTTTGCGTTTATGTTCTTTCGTTCGAAACTTGTTCCTTTGCTGTACAGTGCGATATATCACTTTGTAGTTTTCCTGGTATAATAACTGAACGGGCGACACGTATGTGAATTAGTTTACAAAGTTGTGCTTTACGTTTATGTTCTTTCGATGGAAACTTGTCTTTGTGCCATATCGTGTGAGATAACACTTTTCAGTTTTCCTGTATTGCTAATTGAGCGAGCGACACACATGTGATTCAGTTTATGAATTAGTGCTTTGCTTCTCTGTTCTTTCATTCGAAATTTGTTCCTGTACTGTATAGTGCGATATATCACTTTTCAGTTTTCCTGAGCGAGCGACACACATGTGATTTAGTTTACAAAGTAGTGCTTTGATTTTCTGTTCTTTCATTCGAAACGTGTTCCTGTGCTGTACAGTGTGCTATATCACTTTTCAGTTTTCTTGTTATAATAATTGAACGGGCGACACGTATGTGAATTAGTTTACAAAGTTGGGTTTTGCGTGTCTATTCTTTCAATGGAAACTTGTTTCTGTGCCGTACAATGCGAGATAACACTTTTCAGTTTTCCTCTATTCCTAATTGAGCCAGCGACACACATGTGATTTAGTTTACATAGTAGTGCTTTGCTTTTCTGTTCTTTCGTTGGAAACTTGTTCCTGTCCTGTACAGTGCAATATATCACTTTTTAGTTTTCCTGTTATAATAATTGAACAGGCGACACGTATGTGAAGTAGTTTACAAAGTTGTGCATTGCGTTTATGTTCTTTCGATGGAAACTTGTTTCTGTGCCGTATAGTGCGAGATAACACTTTTCAGTTTTCCTGTATTGCTAATTGAGCGAGCGACACACATGTGATTCCGTTTACCAATTAGTGCTTTGCTTTTCTGTAGTTTCGCTCAAAATTTGTTCCTCTGCTGTACAGTGCGATATATCACTTTTCAGTTTTCCTGTATTCCTAATTGAGCGAGTGACACACAAGTGATTTAGTTTACAAAGTAGTGGTTTGGGTTTATGTTCTTTCCTTGGAAACTTGTTCCTGTTAGGAACAAGTTAGTGTTAGGGTTAGGGTTAGGGTTAGGGTTAGGGTTAGGGTTCGCGTTAGGGTTAGGGTAGGGTTAGGGTTAGGGTTAGGGTTAGGGTTAGGGTAGGGTTAGGGTTAGGGTTAGGGTTCGCGTTAGGGTTAGGGTAGGGTTAGGGTTAGGGTTAGGGTTAGGGTAGGGTTAGGGTTAGGGTTAGGGTGAGGGTTAGCGTTAGCGTTAGGGTAGGGTTAGGGTTAGGGTTAGGGTTAGGGTCAGGGTTAGGGTTAGGGTCAGGTTCAGGATTAGGGTTAGTGTTATATCTCTTTTCAGTTTTCCTGTTATAATAATTGAAAAGGCGGCACGTATGTGTATTACTTTACAAAGTAGTGCTTTGCATTTATGTTCTTTCGTTCGAAACTTGTTCCTTTGCTGTACAATGCGATATATCACTTTGTAGTTTTCCTGGTATAATAACTGAACAGGCGACACGTATGTGAATTAGTTTACAAAGTTGTGCTTTACGTTTATGTTCTTTCGATGGAAACTTGTCTTTGTGCCATATAGTGCGAGAAAACACTTTTCAGTTTTCCTGTATTGCTAATTGAGCGAGCGATACACATGTGATTCCGTTTACCAATTAGTGCTTTGCTTTTCTGTAGTTTCGTTCAAAATTTGTTCCTCTGCTGTACAGTGCGATATATCACTTTTCAGTTTTCCTGTATTCCTAATTGAGCGAGTGACACACATGTGATTTAGTTTACAAAGTAGTGGTTTGGGTTTATGTTCTTTCCTTGGAAACTTGTTCTTAACAGGGTTAGGTATAGGGTTAGGGTTAGGGTTAGGGTTAGGGTTAGAGTTAGCGTTAGGGTTAAGGTTAGGGTTAGGGTTAGCGTTAGCGTTAGGGTAGGGTTAGGGTTAGGGTTAGGGTTAGGGTTTGGGTAGGGTTAGGGTTAGGGTTAGGATTAGGGTTAGGGTAGGGTTAGGGTTAGGGTTAGGGTTAGGCTTAGGCTTAGGGTAGGCTTAGGGTTAGGGTTAGTGTTAGGGTTAGGGTTAGCGTTAGCGTTAGGGTAGGGTTAGGGTTAGGGTTAGGGTTAGGGTTTGGGTAGGGTGAGGGTTAGGGTTAGGGTTAGGGTTAGCGTCAGGTTCAGGATTAGGGTTAGGGTTAGGGTTATGGTTATGGTTAGTGTTATATCTCTTTTCAGTTTTCCTGTTATAATAATTGAAAAGGCGGCACGCATGTGTATTAGTTTACAAAGTAGTGCTTTGCGTTTATGTTCTTTCGTTCGAAACTTGTTCCTTTGCTGTACAGTGTGATATATCACTTTGTAGTTTTCCTGGTATAATAACTGAACGGGCGACACGTATGTGAATTAGTTTACAAAGTTGTGCTTTACGTTTATGTTCTTTCGATGGAAACTTGTCTTTGTGCCATATCGTGTGAGATAACACTTTTCAGTTTTCCTGTATTGCTAATTGAGCGAGCGACACACATGTGATTCAGTTTATGAATTAGTGCTTTGCTTCTCTGTTCTTTCATTCGAAATTTGTTCCTGTACTGTATAGTGCGATATATCACTTTTCAGTTTTCCTGAGCGAGCGACACACATGTGATTTAGTTTACAAAGTAGTGCTTTGATTTTCTGTTCTTTCATTCGAAACGTGTTCCTGTGCTGTACAGTGTGCTATATCACTTTTCAGTTTTCTTGTTATAATAATTGAACGGGCGACACGTATGTGAATTAGTTTACAAAGTTGGGTTTTGCGTGTCTATTCTTTCAATGGAAACTTGTTTCTGTGCCGTACAATGCGAGATAACACTTTTCAGTTTTCCTGTATTCCTAATTGAGCCAGCGACACACATGTGATTTAGTTTACATAGTAGTGCTTTGCTTTTCTGTTCTTTCGTTGGAAACTTGTTCCTGTCCTGTACAGTGCAATATATCACTTTGTAGTTTTCCTGTTATAATAATTGAACAGGCGACAGGTATGTGAAGTAGTTTACAAAGTTGTGCATTGCGTTTATGTTCTTTCGATGGAAACTTGTTTCTGTGCCGTATAGTGCGAGATAACACTTTTCAGTTTTCCTGTATTGCTAATTGAGCGAGCGACACACATGTGATTCAGTTTACCAATTAGTGCTTTGCTTTTCTGTAGTTTCGCTCAAAATTTGTTCCTCTGCTGTACAGTGCGATATATCACTTTTCAGTTTTCCTGTATTCCTAATTGAGCGAGTGACACACAAGTGATTTAGTTTACAAAGTAGTGGTTTGGGTTTATGTTCTTTCCTTAACAGGAACAAGTTAGTGTTAGGGTTAGGGTTAGGGTTAGGGTTAGGGTTAGGGTTCGCGTTAGGGTTAGGGTAGGGTTAGGGTTAGGGTTAGGGTTAGGGTTAGGGTTAGGGTAGGGTTAGGGTTAGGGTTAGGGTTTGCGTTAGGGTTAGGTTAGGGTTAGGGTTAGAGTTAGGGTTAGGGTTAGGGTAGGGTTAGGGTTAGGGTTAGGGTTAGGGTTAGGGTGAGGGTTAGCGTTAGCGTTAGCGTTAGGGTAGGGTTAGGGTTAGGGTTAGGGTTAGGGTCAGGGTTAGGGTTAGGGTCAGGTTCAGGATTAGGGTTAGTGTTATATCTCTTTTCAGTTTTCCTGTTATAATAATTGAAAAGGCGGCACGTATGTGTATTACTTTACAAAGTAGTGCTTTGCATTTATGTTCTTTCGTTCGAAACTTGTTCCTTTGCTGTACAATGCGATATATCACTTTGTAGTTTTCCTGGTATAATAACTGAACAGGCGACACGTATGTGAATTAGTTTACAAAGTTGTGCTTTACGTTTATGTTCTTTCGATGGAAACTTGTCTTTGTGCCATATAGTGCGAGAAAACACTTTTCAGTTTTCCTGTATTGCTAATTGAGCGAGCGACACACATGTGATTCAGTTTATAAATTAGTGCTTTGCTTCTCTGTTCTTTCATTCGAAACGTGTTCCTGTGCTGTACAGTGTGCTATATCACTTTTCAGTTTTCTTGTTATAATAATTGAACGGGCGACACATATGTGAATTAGTTTACAAAGTTGGGTTTTGCGTGTCTATTCTTTCAATGGAAACTTGTTTCTGTGCCGTACAATGCAAGATAACACTTTTCAGTTTTCCTGTATTCCTAATTGAGCCAGCTACACACATGTGATTTAGTTTACATAGTAGTGCTTTGCTTTTCTGTTCTTTCGTTGGAAACTTGTTCCTGTCCTGTATAGTGCAATATATCACTTTTTAGTTTTCCTGTTATAATAACTGAACAGGAGACACGTATGTGAATTAGTTTACAAAGTTGTGCATTGCGTTTATGTTCTTTCGATGGAAACTTGTTTCTGTGCCGTATAGTGCGAGATAACACTTTTCAGTTTTCCTGTATTGCTAATTCAGCGAGCGACACACATGTGATTCAGTTTACCAATTAGTGCTTTGCTTTTCTGTAGTTTCGTTCAAAATTTGTTCCTCTGCTGTACAGTGCGATATATCACTTTTCAGTTTTCCTGTATTCCTAATTGAGCGAGTGACACACATGTGATTTAGTTTACACAGTAGTAGTTTGGGTTTATGTTCTTTCCTTGGAAACTTGTTCCTGTTAGGAACAAGTTAGGGTTAGGTTTAGGGTTAGGGTTAAAGTTAGGGTTAGGGTTAGGGTTAGGGTTAGGGTTCGCGTTAGGGTTAGGGTGGGGTTAGGGTTAGGATTAGGGTTAGGGTTAGGGTAGGGTTAGGGTTAGGTTTAGGGTTAGGGTTAGGGTTAGCGTTAGCGTTAGGGTTAGGGTTAGGGTTAGGGTTAGGGTTAGCGTTAGGGTTAGGGTTAGGGTTAGCGTTAGCGTTAGGGTAGGGTTAGGGTTAGGGTTAGGGTTAGGGTTTGGGTAGGGTTAGGGTTAGGGTTAGGATTAGGGTTAGGGTAGGGTTAGGGTTAGGGTTAGGGTTAGGGTTAGGCTTAGGCTTAGGGTAGGCTTAGGGTTAGGGTTAGTGTTAGGGTTAGGGTTAGCGTTAGCGTTAGGGTAGGGTTAGGGTTAGGGTTAGGGTTAGGGTTTGGGTAGGGTGAGGGTTAGGGTTAGGGTTAGGGTTAGGGTCAGGTTCAGGATTAGGGTTAGGGTTAGGGTTATGGTTATGGTTAGTGTTATATCTCTTTTCAGTTTTCCTGTTATAATAATTGAAAAGGCGGCACGTATGTGTATTAGTTTACAAAGTAGTGCTTTGCGTTTAGGTTCTTTCGTTCGAAACTTGTTCCTTTGCTGTACAGTGCGATATATCACTTTGTAGTTTTCCTGGTATAATAACTGAACGGGCGACACGTATGTGAATTAGTTTACAAAGTTGTGCTTTACGTTTATGTTCTTTCAATGGAAACTTGTCTTTGTGCCATATAGTGTGAGATAACACTTTTCAGTTTTCCTGTATTGCTAATTGAGCGAGCGACACACATGTGATTCAGTTTATGAATTAGTGCTTTGCTTCTCTGTTCTTTCATTCGAAATTTGTTCCTGTACTGTATAGTGCGATATATCACTTTTCAGTTTTCCTGAGCGAGCGACACACATGTGATTTAGTTTACAAAGTAGTGCTTTGATTTTCTGTTCTTTCATTCGAAACGTGTTCCTGTGCTGTACAGTGTGCTATATCACTTTTCAGTTTTCTTGTTATAATAATTGAACGGGCGACACGTATGTGAATTAGTTTACAAAGTTGGGTTTTGCGTGTCTATTCTTTCAATGGAAACTTGTTTCTCTGCCGTACAATGCGAGATAACACTTTTCAGTTTTCCTGTATTCCTAATTGAGCCAGCGACACACATGTGATTTAGTTTACATAGTAGTGCTTTGCTTTTCTGTTCTTTCGTTGGAAACTTGTTCCTGTCCTGTACAGTGCAATATATCACTTTGTAGTTTTCCTGTTATAATAATTGAACAGGCGACACGTATGTGAAGTAGTTTACAAAGTTGTGCATTGCGTTTATGTTCTTTCGATGGAAACTTGTTTCTGTGCCGAATAGTGCGAGATAACACTTTTCAGTTTTCCTGTATTGCTAATTGAGCGAGCGACACACATGTGATTCCGTTTACCAATTAGTGCTTTGCTTTTCTGTAGTTTCGCTCAAAATTTGTTCCTCTGCTGTACAGTGCGATATATCACTTTTCAGTTTTCCTGTATTCCTAATTGAGCGAGTGACACACAAGTGATTTAGTTTACAAAGTAGTGGTTTGGGTTTATGTTCTTTCATTGGAAACTTGTTCCTGTTAGGAACAAGTTAGTGTTAGGGTTAGGGTTAGGGTTAGGGTTAGGGTTAGGGTTCGCGTTAGGGTTAGGGTAGGGTTAGGGTTAGGGTTAGGGTTAGGGTTAGGGTTAGGGTAGGGTTAGGGTTAGGGTTTGCGTTAGGGTTAGGTTAGGGTTAGGGTTAGGGTTAGGGTTAGGGTTAGGGTAGGGTTAGGGTTAGGGTTAGGGTTAGGGTTAGGGTGAGGGTTAGCGTTAGCGTTAGCGTTAGGGTAGGGTTAGGGTTAGGGTTAGGGTTAGGGTCAGGGTTAGGGTTAGGGTCAGGTTCAGGATTAGGGTTAGTGTTATATCTCTTTTCAGTTTTCCTGTTATAATAATTGAAAAGGCGGCACGTATGTGTATTACTTTACAAAGTAGTGCTTTGCATTTATGTTCTTTCGTTCGAAACTTGTTCCTTTGCTGTACAATGCGATATATCACTTTGTAGTTTTCCTGGTATAATAACTGAACAGGCGACACGTATGTGAATTAGTTTACAAAGTTGTGCTTTACGTTTATGTTCTTTCGATGGAAACTTGTCTTTGTTCCATATAGTGCGAGAAAACACTTTTCAGTTTTCCTGTATTGCTAATTGAGCGAGCGACACACATGTGATTCAGTTTATAAATTAGTGCTTTGCTTCTCAGTTCTTTCATTCGAAACGTGTTCCTGTGCTGTACAGTGTGCTATATCACTTTTCAGTTTTCTTGTTATAATAATTGAACGGGCGACACATATGTGAATTAGTTTACAAAGTTGGGTTTTGCGTGTCTATTCTTTCAATGGAAACTTGTTTCTGTGCCGTACAATGCAAGATAACACTTTTCAGTTTTCCTGTATTCCTAATTGAGCCAGCTACACACATGTGATTTAGTTTACATAGTAGTGCTTTGCTTTTCTGTTCTTTCGTTGGAAACTTGTTCCTGTCCTGTATAGTGCAATATATCACTTTTTAGTTTTCCTGTTATAATAACTGAACAGGAGACACGTATGTGAATTAGTTTACAAAGTTGTGCATTGCGTTTATGTTCTTTCGATGGAAACTTGTTTCTGTGCCGTATAGTGCGAGATAACACTTTTCAGTTTTCCTGTATTGCTAATTCAGCGAGCGACACACATGTGATTCAGTTTACCAATTAGTGCTTTGCTTTTCTGTAGTTTCGTTCAAAATTTGTTCCTCTGCTGTACAGTGCGATATATCACTTTTCAGTTTTCCTGTATTCCTAATTGAGCGAGTGACACACATGTGATTTAGTTTACACAGTAGTAGTTTGGGTTTATGTTCTTTCCTTGGAAACTTGTTCCTGTTAGGAACAAGTTAGGGTTAGGTTTAGGGTTAGGGTTAGGGTTAGTGTTAGGGTTAGGGTTAGGGTTAGGGTTAGGGTTAGGGTTCGCGTTAGGGTTAGGGTCGGGTTAGGGTTAGGATTAGGGTTAGGGTTAGGGTAGGGTTAGGGTTAGGTTTAGGGTTAGGGTTAGGGTTAGCGTTAGCGTTAGCGTTAGGGTAGGGTTAGGGTTAGGGTTAGGGTCAGGTTCAGGATTAGGGTTAGGGTTAGGGTTAGTGTTATATCTCTTTTCAGTTTTCCTGTTATAATAATTGAAAAGGCAGCACGTATGTGTATTAGTTTACAAAGTAGTGCTTTGCGTTTATGTTCTTTCGTTCGAAACTTGTTCCTTTGCTGTACAGTGCGATATATCACTTTGTAGTTTTCCTGGTATAATAACTGAACAGGCTACACGTATGTGAATTAGTTTACAAAGTTGTGCTTTACGTTTATGTTCTTTCGATGGAAACTTGTCTTTGTGCCATATAGTGCGAGATAACACTTTTCAGTTTTCCTGTATTGCTAATTGAGCGAGCGACACACATGTGATTCAGTTTTTGAATTAGTGCTTTGCTTCTCTGTTCTTTCATTCGAAATTTGTTCCTGTACTGTACAGTGCGAAATATCACTTTTCAGTTTTCCTGTATTCCTAATTGAGCGAGTGACACACAAGTGATTTAGTTTACAAAGTAGTGGTTTGGGTTTATGTTCTTTCCTTGGAAACTTGTTCCTGTTAGGAACAAGTTAGTGTTAGGGTTAGGGTTAGGGTTAGGGTTAGGGTTAGGGTTCGCGTTAGGGCTAGGGTAGGGTTACGGTTAGGGTTAGGGTTAGGGTTAGGGTAGGGTTAGGGTTAGGGTTAGGGTTCGCGTTAGGGTTAGGGTAGGGTTAGGGTTAGGGTTAGGGTTAGGGTAGGGTTAGTGTTATGTTTAGGGTTAAGGTTAGCGTTAGCGTTAGCGTTAGGGTAGGGTTAGGGTTAGGGTTAGGATTAGGGTCAGGGTTAGGGTTAGGGTCAGGTTCAGGATTAGGGTTAGTGTTATATCTCTTTTCATTTTTCCTGTTATAATAATTGAAAAGGCGGCACGTATGTGTATTACTTTACAAAGTAGTGCTTTGCATTTATGTTCTTTCGTTCGAAACTTGTTCCTTTGCTGTACAATGCGATATATCACTTTGTAGTTTTCCTGGTATAATAACTGAACAGGCGACACGTATGTGAATTAGTTTACAAAGTTGTGCTTTACGTTTATGTTCTTTCGATGGAAACTTGTCTTTGTGCCATATAGTGCGAGAAAACACTTTTCAGTTTTCCTGTATTGCTAATTGAGCGAGCGACACACATGTGATTCAGTTTATAAATTAGTGCTTTGCTTCTCTGTTCTTTCATTCGAAACGTGTTCCTGTGCTGTACAGTGTGCTATATCACTTTTCAGTTTTCTTGTTATAATAATTGAACGGGCGACACGTATGTGAATTAGTTTACAAAGTTGGGTTTTGCGTGTCTATTCTTTCAATGGAAACTTGTTTCTGTGCCGTACAATGCGAGATAACACTTTTCAGTTTTCCTCTATTCCTAATTGAGCCAGCGACACACATGTGATTTAGTTTACATAGTAGTGCTTTGCTTTTCTGTTCTTTCGTTGGAAACTTGTTCCTGTCCTGTACAGTGCAATATATCACTTTTCAGTTTTCCTGTTATAATAATTGAACAGGCGACACGTATGTGAATTAGTTTACAAAGTTGTGCATTGCATTTATGTTCTTTCGATGGAAACTTGTTTCTGTGCCGTATAGTGCGAGATAACACTTTTCAGTTTTCCTGTATTGCTAATTGAGCGAGCGACACACATGTGATTCAGTTTACCAATTAGTGCTTTGCTTTTCTGTAGTTTCGTTCAAAATTTGTTCCTCTGCTGTACAGTGCGATATATCACTTTCCAGTTTTCCTGTATTCCTAATTGAGCGAGTGACACACATGTGATTTAGTTTACAAAGTAGTGGTTTGGGTTTATGTTCTTTCCTTGGAAACTTGTTCCTGTTAGGAACAAGTTAGAGTTAGGGTTAGGGTTAGGGTTAGGGTTAGGGTTAGGGTTAGGGTTCGCGTTAGGGTTAGGGTAGGGTTAGGGTTAGGGTTAGGGTTAGGGTAGGGTTAGGGTTAGGGTTAGGGTTAGGGTTAGGGTCAGGTTCAGGATTAGGGTTAGGGTTAGGGTTAGTGTTATATCTCTTTTCAGTTTTCCTGTTATAATAATTGAAAAGGCGGCACGTATGTGTATTAGTTTACAAAGTAGTGCTTTGCGTTTATGTTCTTTCGTTCGAAACTTGTTCCTTTGCTGTACAGTGCGATATATCACTTTGTAGTTTTCCTGGTATAATAACTGAACAGGCTACACGTATGTGAATTAGTTTACAAAGTTGGGTTTTGCGTGTCAAAGTTTTTCAAGGGAAACTTGTTTCTGTGCCGTACAATGCGAGATAACACTTTTCAGTTTTCCTGTATTGCTAATTGAGCGAGCGACACACATGTGATTCAGTTTACCAATTAGTGCTTTGCTTTTCTGTAGTTTCGTTCAAAATTTGTTCCTCTGCTGTACAGTGTGATATATCACTTTTCAGTTTTCCTGTATTCCTAAGTGAGCGAGTGACACACATGTGATTTAGTTTACAAAGTAGTGGTTTGGGTTTATGTTCTTTCCTTGGAAACTTGTTCCTGTTAGGAACAAGTTAGGGTTAGGTTTAGGGTTAGGGTTAGGGTTAGGGTTAGGGTTAGGGTTAGGGTTAGGGTTCGCGTTAGGGTTAGGGTAGGGTTAGGGTTAGGATTAGGGTTAGGGTTAGGGTAGGGTTAGGGTTAGGGTTAGGGTTAGGGTAGGGTTAGGGTTAGGGTTAGGGTTAGGGTTAGGGTCAGGTTCAGGATTAGGGTTAGGGTTAGGGTTAGTGTTATATCTCTTTTCAGTTTTCCTGTTATAATAATTGAAAAGGCAGCACGTATGTGTATTAGTTTACAAAGTAGTGCTTTGCGTTTATGTTCTTTCGTTCGAAACTTGTTCCTTTGCTGTACAGTGCGATATATCACTTTGTAGTTTTCCTGGTATAATAACTGAACAGGCTACACGTATGTGAATTAGTTTACAAAGTTGGGTTTTGCGTGTCAAAGTTTTTCAAGGGAAACTTGTTTCTGTGCCGTACAATGCGAGATAACACTTTTCAGTTTTCCTGTATTGCTAATTGAGCGAGCGACACACATGTGATTCAGTTTACCAATTAGTGCTTTGCTTTTCTCTAGTTTCGTTCAAAATTTGTTCCTCTGCTGTACAGTGTGATATATCACTTTTCAGTTTTCCTGTATTCCTAATTGAGCGAGTGACACACATGTGATTTAGTTTACAAAGTAGTGGTTTGGGTTTATGTTCTTTCCTTGGAAACTTGTTCCTGTTAGGAACAAGTTAGGGTTAGGTTTAGGGTTAGGGTTAGGGTTAGGGTTAGGGTTAGGGTTAGGGTTAGGGTTAGGGTTAGGGTTCGCGTTAGGGTTAGGGTAGGGTTAGGGTTAGGATTAGGGTTAGGGTTAGGGTAGGGTTAGGGTTAGGTTTAGGGTTAGGGTTAGGGTTAGCGTTAGCGTTAGCGTTAGGGTAGGGTTAGGGTTAGGGTTAGGGTTAGGGTTTGGGTAGGGTGAGGGTTAGGGTTAGGGTTAGGGTTAGGGTCAGGTTCAGGATTAGGGTTAGGGTTAGGGTTATGGTTAGTGTTATATCTCTTTTCAGTTTTCCTGTTATAATAATTGAAAAGTCGGCACGTATGTGTATTAGTTTACAAAGTAGTGCTTTGCGTTTATGTTCTTTCGTTCGAAACTTGTTCCTTTGCTGTACAGTGCGATATATCACTTTGTAGTTTTCCTGGTATAATAACTGAACAGGCGACACGTATGTGAATTAGTTTACAAAGTTGTGCTTTACGTTTATGTTCTTTCGATGGAAACTTGTCTTTGTGCCATATAGTGCGAGATAACACTTTTCAGTTTTCCTGTATTGCTAATTGAGCGAGCGACACACATGTGATTCAGTTTATGAATTAGTGCTTTGCTTCTCTGTTCTTTCATTCGAAATTTGTTCCTGTACTGTACAGTGCGATATATCACTTTTCAGTTTTCCTGTATTCCTAATTGAGCGAGCGACACACATGTGATTTAGTTTACAAAGTAGTGCTTTGATTTTCTGTTCTTTCATTCGAAACGTGTTCCTGTGCTGTACAGTGTGCTATATCACTTTTCAGTTTTCTTGTTATAATAATTGAACGGGCGACACGTATGTGAATTAGTTTACAAAGTTGGGTTTTGCGTGTCTATTCTTTCAATGGAAACTTGTTTCTGTGCCGTACAATGCGAGATAACACTTTTCAGTTTTCCTGTATTCCTAATTGAGCCAGCGACACACATGTGATTTAGTTTACATAGTAGTGCTTTGCTTTTCTGTTCTTTCGTTGGAAACTTGTTCCTGTCCTGTACAGTGCAATATATCACTTTTTAGTTTTCCTGTTATAATAATTGAACAGGCGACACGTATGTGAAGTAGTTTACAAAGTTGTGCATTGCGTTTATGTTCTTTCGATGGAAACTTGTTTCTGTGCCTTATAGTGCGAGATAACACTTTTCAGTTTTCCTGTATTGCTAATTGAGCGAGCGACACACATGTGATTCCGTTTACCAATTAGTGCTTTGCTTTTCTGTAGTTTCGCTCAAAATTTGTTCCTCTGCTGTACAGTGCGATATATCACTTTTCAGTTTTCCTGTATTCCTAATTGAGCGAGTGACACACAAGTGATTTAGTTTACAAAGTAGTGGTTTGGGTTTATGTTCTTTCCTTGGAAACTTGTTCCTGTTAGGAACAAGTTAGTGTTAGGGTTAGGGTTAGGGTTAGGGTTAGGGTTAGGGTTCGCGTTAGGGTTAGGGTAGGGTTAGGGTTAGGGTTAGGGTTAGGGTAGGGTTAGGGTTAGGGTTAGGGTTCGCGTTAGGGTTAGGGTAGGGTTAGGGTTAGGGTTAGGGTTAGGGTTAGGGTAGGGTTAGGGTTAGGGTTAGGGTTAGGGTTAGCGTTAGCGTTAGGGTAGAGTTAGGGTTAGGGTTAGGGTTAGGGTCAGGGTTAGGGTTAGGGTCAGGTTCAGGATTAGGGTTAGTGTTATATCTCTTTTCAGTTTTCCTGTTATAATAATTGAAAAGGCGGCACGTATGTGTATTACTTTACAAAGTAGTGCTTTGCATTTATGTTCTTTCGTTCGAAACTTGTTCCTTTGCTGTACAATGCGATATATCACTTTGTAGTTTTCCTGGTATAATAACTGAACAGGCGACACGTATGTGAATTAGTTTACAAAGTTGTGCTTTACGTTTATGTTCTTTCGATGGAAACTTGTCTTTGTGCCATATAGTGCGAGAAAACACTTTTCAGTTTTCCTGTATTGCTAATTGAGCGAGCGACACACATGTGATTCCGTTTACCAATTAGTGCTTTGCTTTTCTGTAGTTTCGTTCAAAATTTGTTCCTCTGCTGTACAGTGCCATATATCACTTTTCAGTTTTCCTGTATTCCTAATTGAGCGAGTGACACACATGTGATTTAGTTTACAAAGTAGTGGTTTGGGTTTATGTTCTTTCCTTGGAAACTTGTTCTTAACAGGGTTAGGTATAGGGTTAGGGTTAGGGTTAGGGTTAGGGTTAGAGTTAGCGTTAGGGTTAAGGTTAGGGTTAGGGTTAGCGTTAGCGTTAGGGTAGGGTTAGGGTTAGGGTTAGGGTTAGGGTGGGGTTAGGGTTAGGGTTAGGATTAGGGTTAGGGTAGGGTTAGGGTTAGGGTTAGGGTTAGGCTTAGGCTTAGGGTAGGCTTAGGGTTAGGGTTAGTGTTAGGGTTAGGGTTAGCGTTAGCGTTAGGGTAGGGTTAGGGTTAGGGTTAGGGTTAGGGTTAGGGTTAGGGTTTGGGTAGGGTGAGGGTTAGGGTTAGGGTTAGGGTTAGCGTCAGGTTCAGGATTAGGGTTAGGGTTAGGGTTATGGTTATGGTTAGTGTTATATCTCTTTTCAGTTTTCCTGTTATAATAATTGAAAAGGCGGCACGCATGTGTATTAGTTTACAAAGTAGTGCTTTGCGTTTATGTTCTTTCGTTCGAAACTTGTTCCTTTGCTGTACAGTGCGATATATCACTTTGTAGTTTTCCTGGTATAATAACTAAACGGGCGACACGTATGTGAATTAGTTTACAAAGTTGTGCTTTACGTTTATGTTCTTTCGATGGAAACTTGTCTTTGTGCCATATCGTGTGAGATAACACTTTTCAGTTTTCCTGTATTGCTAATTGAGCGAGCGACACACATGTGATTCAGTTTATGAATTAGTGCTTTGCTTCTCTGTTCTTTCATTCGAAATTTGTTCCTGTACTGTATAGTGCGATATATCACTTTTCAGTTTTCCTGAGCGAGCGACACACATGTGATTTAGTTTACAAAGTAGTGCTTTGATTTTCTGTTCTTTCATTCGAAACGTGTTCCTGTGCTGTACAGTGTGCTATATCACTTTTCAGTTTTCTTGTTATAATAATTGAACGGGCGACACGTATGTGAATTAGTTTACAAAGTTGGGTTTTGCGTGTCTATTCTTTCAATGGAAACTTGTTTCTGTGCCGTACAATGCGAGATAACACTTTTCAGTTTTCCTGTATTCCTAATTGAGCCAGCGACACACATGTGATTTAGTTTACATAGTAGTGCTTTGCTTTTCTGTTCTTTCGTTGGAAACTTGTTCCTGTCCTGTACAGTGCAATATATCACTTTGTAGTTTTCCTGTTATAATAATTGAACAGGCGACAGGTATGTGAAGTAGTTTACAAAGTTGTGCATTGCGTTTATGTTCTTTCGATGGAAACTTGTTTCTGTGCCGTATAGTGCGAGATAACACTTTTCAGTTTTCCTGTATTGCTAATTGAGCGAGCGACACACATGTGATTCAGTTTACCAATTAGTGCTTTGCTTTTCTGTAGTTTCGCTCAAAATTTGTTCCTCTGCTGTACAGTGCGATATATCACTTTTCAGTTTTCCTGTATTCCTAATTGAGCGAGTGACACACAAGTGATTTAGTTTACAAAGTAGTGGTTTGGGTTTATGTTCTTTCCTTGGAAACTTGTTCCTGTTAGGAACAAATTAGTGTTAGGGTTAGGGTTAGGGTTAGGGTTAGGGTTAGGGTTCGCGTTAGGGTTAGGGTAGGGTTAGGGTTAGGGTTAGGGTTAGGGTTAGGGTAGGGTTAGGGTTAGGGTTAGGGTTTGCGTTAGGGTTAGGTTAGGGTTAGGGTTAGAGTTAGGGTTAGGGTTAGGGTAGGGTTAGGGTTAGGGTTAGGGTTAGGGTTAGGGTGAGGGTTAGCGTTAGCGTTAGCGTTAGGGTAGGGTTAGGGTTAGGGTTAGGGTTAGGGTCAGGGTTAGGGTTAGGGTCAGGTTCAGGATTAGGGTTAGTGTTATATCTCTTTTCAGTTTTCCTGTTATAATAATTGAAAAGGCGGCACGTATGTGTATTACTTTACAAAGTAGTGCTTTGCATTTATGTTCTTTCGTTCGAAACTTGTTCCTTTGCTGTACAATGCGATATATCACTTTGTAGTTTTCCTGGTATAATAACTGAACAGGCGACACGTATGTGAATTAGTTTACAAAGTTGTGCTTTACGTTTATGTTCTTTCGATGGAAACTTGTCTTTGTGCCATATAGTGCGAGAAAACACTTTTCAGTTTTCCTGTATTGCTAATTGAGCGAGCGACACACATGTGATTCAGTTTATAAATTAGTGCTTTGCTTCTCTGTTCTTTCATTCGAAACGTGTTCCTGTGCTGTACAGTGTGCTATATCACTTTTCAGTTTTCTTGTTATAATAATTGAACGGGCGACACATATGTGAATTAGTTTACAAATTGGGTTTTGCGTGTCTATTCTTTCAATGGAAACTTGTTTCTGTGCCGTACAATGCAAGATAACACTTTTCAGTTTTCCTGTATTCCTAATTGAGCCAGCTACACACATGTGATTTAGTTTACATAGTAGTGCTTTGCTTTTCTGTTCTTTCGTTGGAAACTTGTTCCTGTCCTGTATAGTGCAATATATCACTTTTTAGTTTTCCTGTTATAATAACTGAACAGGAGACACGTATGTGAATTAGTTTACAAAGTTGTGCATTGCGTTTATGTTCTTTCGATGGAAACTTGTTTCTGTGCCGTATAGTGCGAGATAACACTTTTCAGTTTTCCTGTATTGCTAATTCAGCGAGCGACACACATGTGATTCAGTTTACCAATTAGTGCTTTGCTTTTCTGTAGTTTCGTTCAAAATTTGTTCCTCTGCTGTACAGTGCGATATATCACTTTTCAGTTTTCCTGTATTCCTAATTGAGCGAGTGACACACATGTGATTTAGTTTACACAGTAGTAGTTTGGGTTTATGTTCTTTCCTTGGAAACTTGTTCCTGTTAGGAACAAGTTAGGGTTAGGTTTAGGGTTAGGGTTAGGGTTAGTGTTAGGGTTAGGGTTAGGGTTAGGGTTAGGGTTAGGGTTCGCGTTAGGGTTAGGGTCGGGTTAGGGTTAGGATTAGGGTTAGGGTTAGGGTAGGGTTAGGGTTAGGTTTAGGGTTAGGGTTAGGGTTAGCGTTAGGGTTAGGGTTAGGGTTAGCGTTAGCGTTAGGGTAGGGTTAGGGTTAGGGTTAGGGTTAGGGTTTGGGTAGGGTTAGGGTTAGGGTTAGGATTAGGGTTAGGGTAGGGTTAGGGTTAGGGTTAGGGTTAGGGTTAGGCTTAGGCTTAGGGTAGGCTTAGGGTTAGGGTTAGTGTTAGGGTTAGGTTTAGCGTTAGCATTAGGGTAGGGTTAGGGTTAGGGTTAGGGTTAGGGTTTGGGTAGGGTGAGGGTTAGGGTTAGGGTTAGGGTTAGGGTCAGGTTCAGGATTAGGGTTAGGGTTAGGGTTATGGTTATGGTTAGTGTTATATCTCTTTTCAGTTTTCCTGTTATAATAATTGAAAAGGCGGCACGTATGTGTATTAGTTTACAAAGTAGTGCTTTGCGTTTATGTTCTTTCGTTCGAAACTTGTTCCTTTGCTGTACAGTGCGATATATCACTTTGTAGTTTTCCTGGTATAATAACTGAACGGGCGACACGTATGTGAATTAGTTTACAAAGTTGTGCTTTACGTTTATGTTCTTTCGATGGAAACTTGTCTTTGTGCCATATAGTGTGAGATAACACTTTTCAGTTTTCCTGTATTGCTAATTGAGCGAGCGACACACATGTGATTCAGTTTATGAATTAGTGCTTTGCTTCTCTGTTCTTTCATTCGAAATTTGTTCCTGTACTGTATAGTGCGATATATCACTTTTCAGTTTTCCTGAGCGAGCGACACACATGTGATTTAGTTTACAAAGTAGTGCTTTGATTTTCTGTTCTTTCATTCGAAACGTGTTCCTGTGCTGTACAGTGTGCTATATCACTTTTCAGTTTTCTTGTTATAATAATTGAACGGGCGACACGTATGTGAATTAGTTTACAAAGTTGGGTTTTGCGTGTCTATTCTTTCAATGGAAACTTGTTTCTGTGCCGTACAATGCGAGATAACACTTTTCAGTTTTCCTGTATTCCTAATTGAGCCAGCGACACACATGTGATTTAGTTTACATAGTAGTGCTTTGCTTTTCTGTTCTTTCGTTGGAAACTTGTTCCTGTCCTGTACAGTGCAATATATCACTTTGTAGTTTTCCTGTTATAATAATTGAACAGGCGACACGTATGTGAAGTAGTTTACAAAGTTGTGCATTGCGTTTATGTTCTTTCGATGGAAACTTGTTTCTGTGCCGAATAGTGCGAGATAACACTTTTCAGTTTTCCTGTATTGCTAATTGAGCGAGCGACACACATGTGATTCCGTTTACCAATTAGTGCTTTGCTTTTCTGTAGTTTCGCTCAAAATTTGTTCCTCTGCTGTACAGTGCGATATATCACTTTTCAGTTTTCCTGTATTCCTAATTGAGCGAGTGACACACAAGTGATTTAGTTTACAAAGTAGTGGTTTGGGTTTATGTTCTTTCCTTGGAAACTTGTTCCTGTTAGGAACAAGTTAGTGTTAGGGTTAGGGTTAGGGTTAGGGTTAGGGTTAGGGTTCGCGTTAGGGTTAGGGTAGGGTTAGGGTTAGGGTTAGGGTTAGGGTTAGGGTTAGGGTTAGGGTAGGGTTAGGGTTAGGGTTTGCGTTAGGGTTAGGTTAGGGTTAGGGTTAGGGTTAGGGTTAGGGTAGGGTTAGGGTTAGGGTTAGGGTTAGGGTTAGGGTGAGGGTTAGCGTTAGCGTTAGCGTTAGGGTAGGGTTAGGGTTAGGGTTAGGGTTAGGGTCAGGGTTAGGGTTAGGGTCAGGTTCAGGATTAGGGTTAGTGTTATATCTCTTTTCAGTTTTCCTGTTATAATAATTGAAAAGGCGGCACGTATGTGTATTACTTTACAAAGTAGTGCTTTGCATTTATGTTCTTTCGTTCGAAACTTGTTCCTTTGCTGTACAATGCGATATATCACTTTGTAGTTTTCCTGGTATAATAACTGAACAGGCGACACGTATGTGAATTAGTTTACAAAGTTGTGCTTTACGTTTATGTTCTTTCGATGGAAACTTGTCTTTGTTCCATATAGTGCGAGAAAACACTTTTCAGTTTTCCTGTATTGCTAATTGAGCGAGCGACACACATGTGATTCAGTTTATAAATTAGTGCTTTGCTTCTCCGTTCTTTCATTCGAAACGTGTTCCTGTGCTGTACAGTGTGCTATATCACTTTTCAGTTTTCTTGTTATAATAATTGAACGGGCGACACATATGTGAATTAGTTTACAAAGTTGGGTTTTGCGTGTCTATTCTTTCAATGGAAACTTGTTTCTGTGCCGTACAATGCAAGATAACACTTTTCAGTTTTCCTGTATTCCTAATTGAGCCAGCTACACACATGTGATTTATTTTACATAGTAGTGCTTTGCTTTTCTGTTCTTTCGTTGGAAACTTGTTCCTGTCCTGTATAGTGCAATATATCACTTTTTAGTTTTCCTGTTATAATAACTGAACAGGAGACACGTATGTGAATTAGTTTACAAAGTTGTGCATTGCGTTTATGTTCTTTCGATGGAAACTTGTTTCTGTGCCGAATAGTGCGAGATAACACTTTTCAGTTTTCCTGTATTGCTAATTCAGCGAGCGACACACATGTGATTCAGTTTACCAATTAGTGCTTTGCTTTTCTGTAGTTTCGTTCAAAATTTGTTCCTCTGCTGTACAGTGCGATATATCACTTTTCAGTTTTCCTGTATTCCTAATTGAGCGAGTGACACACATGTGATTTAGTTTACACAGTAGTAGTTTGGGTTTATGTTCTTTCCTTGGAAACTTGTTCCTGTTAGGAACAAGTTAGGGTTAGGTTTAGGGTTAGGGTTAGGGTTAGTGTTAGGGTTAGGGTTAGGGTTAGGGTTAGGGTTAGGGTTCGCGTTAGGGTTAGGGTCGGGTTAGGGTTAGGATTAGGGTTAGGGTTAGGGTAGGGTTAGGGTTAGGTTTAGGGTTAGGGTTAGGGTTAGCGTTAGCGTTAGCGTTAGGGTAGGGTTAGGGTTAGGGTTAGGGTTAGGGTTTGGGTAGGGTGAGGGTTAGGGTTAGGGTTAGGGTTAGGGTCAGGTTCAGGATTAGGGTTAGGGTTAGGGTTATGGTTAGTGTTATATCTCTTTTCAGTTTTCCTGTTATAATAATTGAAAAGTCGGCACGTATGTGTATTAGTTTACAAAGTAGTGCTTTGCGTTTATGTTCTTTCGTTTGAAACTTGTTCCTTTGCTGTACAGTGCGATATATCATTTTGTAGTTTTCCTGGTATAATAACTGAACAGGCGACACGTATGTGAATTAGTTTACAAAGTTGTGCTTTACGTTTATGTTCTTTCGATGGAAACTTGTCTTTGTGCCATATAGTGCGAGATAACACTTTTCAGTTTTCCTGTATTGCTAATTGAGCGAGCGACACACATGTGATTCAGTTTATAAATTAGTGCTTTGCTTCTCCGTTCTTTCATTTGAAACGTGTTCCTGTGCTGTACAGTGTGCTATATCACTTTTCAGTTTTCTTGTTATAATAATTGAACGGGCGACACGTATGTGAATTAGTTTACAAAGTTGGGTTTTGCGTGTCTATTCTTTCAATGGAAACTTGTTTCTGTGCCGTACAATGCGAGATAACACTTTTCAGTTTTCCTGTATTCCTAATTGAGCCAGCGACACACATGTGATTTAGTTTACATAGTAGTGCTTTGCTTTTCTGTTCTTTCGTTGGAAACTTGTTCCTGTCCTGTACAGTGCAATATATCACTTTGTAGTTTTCCTGTTATAATAATTGAACAGGCGACACGTATGTGAAGTAGTTTACAAAGTTGTGCATTGCGTTTATGTTCTTTCGATGGAAACTTGTTTCTGTGCCGAATAGTGCGAGATAACACTTTTCAGTTTTCCTGTATTGCTAATTGAGCGAGCGACACACATGTGATTCCGTTTACCAATTAGTGCTTTGCTTTTCTGTAGTTTCGCTCAAAATTTGTTCCTCTGCTGTACAGTGCGATATATCACTTTTCAGTTTTCCTGTATTCCTAATTGAGCGAGTGACACACAAGTGATTTAGTTTACAAAGTAGTGGTTTGGGTTTATGTTCTTTCCTTGGAAACTTGTTCCTGTTAGGAACAAGTTAGTGTTAGGGTTAGGGTTAGGGTTAGGGTTAGGGTTCGCGTTAGGGTTAGGGTAGGGTTAGGGTTAGGGTTAGGGTTAGGGTTAGGGTTAGGGTTAGGGTAGGGTTAGGGTTAGGGTTTGCGTTAGGGTTAGGTTAGGGTTAGGGTTAGGGTTAGGGTTAGGGTTAGGGTAGGGTTAGGGTTAGGGTTAGGGTTAGGGTTAGGGTGAGGGTTAGCGTTAGCGTTAGCGTTAGGGTAGGGTTAGGGTTAGGGTTAGGGTTAGGGTCAGGGTTAGGGTTAGGGTCAGGTTCAGGATTAGGGTTAGTGTTATATCTCTTTTCAGTTTTCCTGTTATAATAATTGAAAAGGCGGCACGTATGTGTATTACTTTACAAAGTAGTGCTTTGCATTTATGTTCTTTCGTTCGAAACTTGTTCCTTTGCTGTACAATGCGATATATCACTTTGTAGTTTTCCTGGTATAATAACTGAACAGGCGACACGTATGTGAATTAGTTTACAAAGTTGTGCTTTACGTTTATGTTCTTTCGATGGAAACTTGTCTTTGTTCCATATAGTGCGAGAAAACACTTTTCAGTTTTCCTGTATTGCTAATTGAGCGAGCGACACACATGTGATTCAGTTTATAAATTAGTGCTTTGCTTCTCCGTTCTTTCATTCGAAACGTGTTCCTGTGCTGTACAGTGTGCTATATCACTTTTCAGTTTTCTTGTTATAATAATTGAACGGGCGACACATATGTGAATTAGTTTACAAAGTTGGGTTTTGCGTGTCTATTCTTTCAATGGAAACTTGTTTCTGTGCCGTACAATGCAAGATAACACTTTTCAGTTTTCCTGTATTCCTAATTGAGCCAGCTACACACATGTGATTTATTTTACATAGTAGTGCTTTGCTTTTCTGTTCTTTCGTTGGAAACTTGTTCCTGTCCTGTATAGTGCAATATATCACTTTTTAGTTTTCCTGTTATAATAACTGAACAGGAGACACGTATGTGAATTAGTTTACAAAGTTGTGCATTGCGTTTATGTTCTTTCGATGGAAACTTGTTTCTGTGCCGAATAGTGCGAGATAACACTTTTCAGTTTTCCTGTATTGCTAATTCAGCGAGCGACACACATGTGATTCAGTTTACCAATTAGTGCTTTGCTTTTCTGTAGTTTCGTTCAAAATTTGTTCCTCTGCTGTACAGTGCGATATATCACTTTTCAGTTTTCCTGTATTCCTAATTGAGCGAGTGACACACATGTGATTTAGTTTACACAGTAGTAGTTTGGGTTTATGTTCTTTCCTTGGAAACTTGTTCCTGTTAGGAACAAGTTAGGGTTAGGTTTAGGGTTAGGGTTAGGGTTAGTGTTAGGGTTAGGGTTAGGGTTAGGGTTAGGGTTAGGGTTCGCGTTAGGGTTAGGGTCGGGTTAGGGTTAGGATTAGGGTTAGGGTTAGGGTAGGGTTAGGGTTAGGTTTAGGGTTAGGGTTAGGGTTAGCGTTAGCGTTAGCGTTAGGGTAGGGTTAGGGTTAGGGTTAGGGTTAGGGTTTGGGTATGGTGAGGGTTAGGGTTAGGGTTAGGGTTAGGGTCAGGTTCAGGATTAGGGTTAGGGTTAGGGTTATGGTTAGTGTTATATCTCTTTTCAGTTTTCCTGTTATAATAATTGAAAAGTCGGCACGTATGTGTATTAGTTTACAAAGTAGTGCTTTGCGTTTATGTTCTTTCGTTTGAAACTTGTTCCTTTGCTGTACAGTGCGATATATCATTTTGTAGTTTTCCTGGTATAATAACTGAACAGGCGACACGTATGTGAATTAGTTTACAAAGTTGTGCTTTACGTTTATGTTCTTTCGATGGAAACTTGTCTTTGTGCCATATAGTGCGAGATAACACTTTTCAGTTTTCCTGTATTGCTAATTGAGCGAGCGACACACATGTGATTCAGTTTATAAATTAGTGCTTTGCTTCTCCGTTCTTTCATTTGAAACGTGTTCCTGTGCTGTACAGTGTGCTATATCACTTTTCAGTTTTCTTGTTATAATAATTGAACGGGCGACACGTATGTGAATTAGTTTACAAAGTTGGGTTTTGCGTGTCTATTCTTTCAATGGAAACTTGTTTCTGTGCCGTACAATGCGAGATAACACTTTTCAGTTTTCCTGTATTCCTAATTGAGCCAGCGACACACATGTGATTTAGTTTACATAGTAGTGCTTTGCTTTTCTGTTCTTTCGTTGGAAACTTGTTCCTGTCCTGTACAGTGCAATATATCACTTTGTAGTTTTCCTGTTATAATAATTGAACAGGCGACACGTATGTGAAGTAGTTTACAAAGTTGTGCATTGCGTTTATGTTCTTTCGATGGAAACTTGTTTCTGTGCCGAATAGTGCGAGATAACACTTTTCAGTTTTCCTGTATTGCTAATTGAGCGAGCGACACACATGTGATTCCGTTTACCAATTAGTGCTTTGCTTTTCTGTAGTTTCGCTCAAAATTTGTTCCTCTGCTGTACAGTGCGATATATCACTTTTCAGTTTTCCTGTATTCCTAATTGAGCGAGTGACACACAAGTGATTTAATTTACAAAGTAGTGGTTTGGGTTTATGTTCTTTCCTTGGAAACTTGTTCCTGTTAGGAACAAGTTAGTGTTAGGGTTAGGGTTAGGGTTAGGGTTAGGGTTCGCGTTAGGGTTAGGGTAGGGTTAGGGTTAGGGTTAGGGTTAGGGTTAGGGTAGGGTTAGGGTTAGGGTTAGGGTTTGCGTTAGGGTTAGGTTAGGGTTAGGGTTAGGGTTAGGGTTAGGGTTAGGGTAGGGTTAGGGTTAGGGTTAGGGTTAGGGTGAGGGTTAGCGTTAGCGTTAGCGTTAGGGTAGGGTTAGGGTTAGGGTTAGGGTTAGGGTCAGGGTTAGGGTTAGGGTCAGGTTCAGGATTAGGGTTAGTGTTATATCTCTTTTCAGTTTTCCTGTTATAATAATTGAAAAGGCGGCACGTATGTGTATTACTTTACAAAGTAGTGCTTTGCATTTATGTTCTTTCGTTCGAAACTTGTTCCTTTGCTGTACAATGCGATATATCACTTTGTAGTTTTCCTGGTATAATAACTGAACAGGCGACACGTATGTGAATTAGTTTACAAAGTTGTGCTTTACGTTTATGTTCTTTCGATGGAAACTTGTCTTTGTTCCATATAGTGCGAGAAAACACTTTTCAGTTTTCCTGTATTGCTAATTGAGCGAGCGACACACATGTGATTCAGTTTATAAATTAGTGCTTTGCTTCTCCGTTCTTTCATTCGAAACGTGTTCCTGTGCTGTACAGTGTGCTATATCACTTTTCAGTTTTCTTGTTATAATAATTGAACGGGCGACACATATGTGAATTAGTTTACAAAGTTGGGTTTTGCGTGTCTATTCTTTCAATGGAAACTTGTTTCTGTGCCGTACAATGCAAGATAACACTTTTCAGTTTTCCTGTATTCCTAATTGAGCCAGCTACACACATGTGATTTAGTTTACATAGTAGTGCTTTGCTTTTCTGTTCTTTCGTTGGAAACTTGTTCCTGTCCTGTATAGTGCAATATATCACTTTTTAGTTTTCCTGTTATAATAACTGAACAGGAGACACGTATGTGAATTAGTTTACAAAGTTGTGCATTGCGTTTATGTTCTTTCGATGGAAACTTGTTTCTGTGCCGAATAGTGCGAGATAACACTTTTCAGTTTTCCTGTATTGCTAATTCAGCGAGCGACACACATGTGATTCAGTTTACCAATTAGTGCTTTGCTTTTCTGTAGTTTCGTTCAAAATTTGTTCCTCTGCTGTACAGTGCGATATATCACTTTTCAGTTTTCCTGTATTCCTAATTGAGCGAGTGACACACATGTGATTTAGTTTACACAGTAGTAGTTTGGGTTTATGTTCTTTCCTTGGAAACTTGTTCCTGTTAGGAACAAGTTAGGGTTAGGTTTAGGGTTAGGGTTAGGGTTAGTGTTAGGGTTAGGGTTAGGGTTAGGGTTAGGGTTAGGGTTCGCGTTAGGGTTAGGGTCGGGTTAGGGTTAGGATTAGGGTTAGGGTTAGGGTAGGGTTAGGGTTAGGTTTAGGGTTAGGGTTAGGGTTAGCGTTAGCGTTAGCGTTAGGGTAGGGTTAGGGTTAGGGTTAGGGTTAGAGTTTGGGTAGGGTGAGGGTTAGGGTTAGGGTTAGGGTTAGGGTCAGGTTCAGGATTAGGGTTAGGGTTAGGGTTATGGTTAGTGTTATATCTCTTTTCAGTTTTCCTGTTATAATAATTGAAAAGTCGGCACGTATGTGTATTAGTTTACAAAGTAGTGCTTTGCGTTTATGTTCTTTCGTTTGAAACTTGTTCCTTTGCTGTACAGTGCGATATATCATTTTGTAGTTTTCCTGGTATAATAACTGAACAGGCGACACGTATGTGAATTAGTTTACAAAGTTGTGCTTTACGTTTATGTTCTTTCGATGGAAACTTGTCTTTGTGCCATATAGTGCGAGATAACACTTTTCAGTTTTCCTGTATTGCTAATTGAGCGAGCGACACACATGTGATTCAGTTTATAAATTAGTGCTTTGCTTCTCCGTTCTTTCATTTGAAACGTGTTCCTGTGCTGTACAGTGTGCTATATCACTTTTTAGTTTTCTTGTTATAATAATTGAACGGGCGACACGTATGTGAATTAGTTTACAAAGTTGGGTTTTGCGTGTCTATTCTTTCAATGGAAACTTGTTTCTGTGCCGTACAATGCGAGATAACACTTTTCAGTTTTCCTCTATTCCTAATTGAGCCAGCGACACACATGTGATTTAGTTTACATAGTAGTGCTTTGCTTTTCTGTTCTTTCGTTGGAAACTTGTTCCTGTCCTGTACAGTGCAATATATCACTTTTTAGTTTTCCTGTTATAATAATTGAACAGGCGACACGTATGTGAATTAGTTTACAAAGTTGTGCATTGCGTTTATGTTCTTTCGATGGAAACTTGTTTCTGTGCCATATAGTGCGAGATAACACTTTTCAGTTTTCCTGTATTGCTAATTGAGCGAGCGACACACATGTGATTCAGTTTACCAATTAGTGCTTTGCTTTTCTGTAGTTTCGTTCAAAATTTGTTCCTCTGCTGTACAGTGCGATATATCACTTTCCAGTTTTCCTGTATTCCTAATTGAGCGAGTGACACACATGTGATTTAGTTTACAAAGTAGTGGTTTGGGTTTATGTTCTTTCCTTGGAAACTTGTTCCTGTTAGGAACAAGTTAGAGTTAGGGTTAGGGTTAGGGTTAGGGTTAGGGTTAGGGTTAGGGTTAGGGTTCGCGTTAGGGTTAGGGTAGGGTTAGGGTTAGGGTTAGGGTTAGGGTAGGGTTAGGGTTAGGGTTAGGGTTAGGGTCAGGTTCAGGATTAGGGTTAGGGTTAGGGTTAGTGTTATATCTCTTTTCAGTTTTCCTGTTATAATAATTGAAAAGGCGGCACGTATGTGTATTAGTTTACAAAGTAGTGCTTTGCGTTTATGTTCTTTCGTTCGAAACTTGTTCCTTTGCTGTACAGTGCGATATATCACTTTGTAGTTTTCCTGGTATAATAACTGAACAGGCTACACGTATGTGAATTAGTTTACAAAGTTGTGCTTTACGTTTATGTTCTTTCGATGGAAACTTGTCTTTGTGCCATATAGTGCGAGATAACACTTTTCAGTTTTCCTGTATTGCTAATTGAGCGAGCGACACACATGTGATTCAGTTTTTGAATTAGTGCTTTGCTTCTCTGTTCTTTCATTCGAAATTTGTTCCTGTACTGTACAGTGCGAAATATCACTTTTCAGTTTTCCTGTATTCCTAATTGAGCGAGTGACACACAAGTGATTTAGTTTACAAAGTAGTGGTTTGGGTTTATGTTCTTTCCTTGGAAACTTGTTCCTGTTAGGAACAAGTTAGTGTTAGGGTTAGGGTTAGGGTTAGGGTTAGGGTTAGGGTTCGCGTTAGGGCTAGGGTAGGGTTAGGGTTAGGGTTAGGGTTAGGGTTAGGGTAGGGTTAGGGTTAGGGTTAGGGTTCGCGTTAGGGTTAGGGTAGGGTTAGGGTTAGGGTTAGGGTTAGGGTTAGGGTAGGGTTAGTGTTATGGTTAGGGTTAGGGTTAGCGTTAGCGTTAGCGTTAGGGTAGGGTTAGGGTTAGGGTTAGGGTTAGGGTCAGGGTTAGGGTTAGGGTCAGGTTCAGGATTAGGGTTAGTGTTATATCTCTTTTCAGTTTTCCTGTTATAATAATTGAAAAGGCGGCACGTATGTGTATTACTTTACAAAGTAGTGCTTTGCATTTATGTTCTTTCGTTCGAAACTTGTTCCTTTGCTGTACAATGCGATATATCACTTTGTAGTTTTCCTGGTATAATAACTGAACAGGCGACACGTATGTGAATTAGTTTACAAAGTTGTGCTTTACGTTTATGTTCTTTCGATGGAAACTTGTCTTTGTGCCATATAGTGCGAGAAAACACTTTTCAGTTTTCCTGTATTGCTAATTGAGCGAGCGACACACATGTGATTCAGTTTATAAATTAGTGCTTTGCTTCTCTGTTCTTTCATTCGAAACGTGTTCCTGTGCTGTACAGTGTGCTATATCACTTTTCAGTTTTCTTGTTATAATAATTGAACGGGCGACACGTATGTGAATTAGTTTACAAAGTTGGGTTTTGCGTGTCTATTCTTTCAATGGAAACTTGTTTCTGTGCCGTACAATGCGAGATAACACTTTTCAGTTTTCCTCTATTCCTAATTGAGCCAGCGACACACATGTGATTTAGTTTACATAGTAGTGCTTTGCTTTTCTGTTCTTTCGTTGGAAACTTGTTCCTGTCCTGTACAGTGCAATATATCACTTTTTAGTTTTCCTGTTATAATAATTGAACAGGCGACACGTATGTGAATTAGTTTACAAAGTTGTGCATTGCGTTTATGTTCTTTCGATGGAAACTTGTTTCTGTGCCGAATAGTGCGAGATAACACTTTTCAGTTTTCCTGTATTGCTAATTGAGCGAGCGACACACATGTGATTCAGTTTACCAATTAGTGCTTTGCTTTTCTGTAGTTTCGTTCAAAATTTGTTCCTCTGCTGTACAGTGCGATATATCACTTTCCAGTTTTCCTGTATTCCTAATTGAGCGAGTGACACACATGTGATTTAGTTTACAAAGTAGTGGTTTGGGTTTATGTTCTTTCCTTGGAAACTTGTTCCTGTTAGGAACAAGTTAGAGTTAGGGTTAGGGTTAGGGTTAGGGTTAGGGTTAGGGTTAGGGTTCGCGTTAGGGTTAGGGTAGGGTTAGGGTTAGGGTTAGGGTTAGGGTTAGGGTAGGGTTAGGGTTAGGGTTAGGGTTAGGGTTAGGGTCAGGTTCAGGATTAGGGTTAGGGTTAGGGTTAGTGTTATATCTCTTTTCAGTTTTCCTGTTATAATAATTGAAAAGGCGGCACGTATGTGCATTAGTTTACAAAGTAGTGCTTTGCGTTTATGTTCTTTCTTTCGAAACTTGTTCCTTTGCTGTACAGTGCGATATATCACTTTGTAGTTTTCCTGGTATAATAACTGAACAGGCTACACGTATGTGAATTAGTTTACAAAGTTGGGTTTTGCGTGTCAAAGTTTTTCAAGGGAAACTTGTTTCTGTGCCGTACAATGCGAGATAACACTTTTCAGTTTTCCTGTATTGCTAATTGAGCGAGCGACACACATGTGATTCCGTTTACCAATTAGTGCTTTGCTTTTCTGTAGTTTCGCTCAAAATTTGTTCCTCTGCTGTACAGTGCGATATATCACTTTTCAGTTTTCCTGTATTCCTAATTGAGCGAGTGACACACAAGTGATTTTGTTTACAAAGTAGTGCTTTGATTTTCTGTTCTTTCATTCGAAACGTGTTCCTGTGCTGTACAGTGTGCTATATCACTTTTCAGTTTTCTTGTTATAATAATTGAACGGGCGACACGTATGTGAATTAGTTTACAAAGTTGTGCTTTACGTTTATGTTCTTTCGATGGAAACTTGTCTTTGTGCCATATAGTGCGAGATAACACTTTTCAGTTTTCCTGTATTGCTAATTGAGCGAGCGACACACATGTGATTCAGTTTATGAATTAGTGCTTTGCTTCTCTGTTCTTTCATTCGAAATTTGTTCCTGTACTGTACAGTGCGATATATCACTTTTCAGTTTTCCTGTATTCCTAATTGTGCGAGCGACACACATGTGATTTTGTTTACAAAGTAGTGCTTTGATTTTCTGTTCTTTCATTCGAAACGTGTTCCTGTGCTGTACAGTGTGCTATATCACTTTTCAGTTTTCTTGTTATAATAATTGAACGGGCGACACGTATGTGAATTAGTTTACAAAGTTGGGTTTTGCGTGTCTGTTCTTTCGATGGAAACTTGTTTCTGTGCCGTATAGTGCGAGATAACACTTTTCAGTTTTCCTGTATTGCTAATTGAGCGAGCGACACACATGTGATTCAGTTTACCAATTAGTGCTTTGCTTTTCCGTAGTTTCGCTCAAAATTTGTTCCTCTGCTGTACAGTGCGATATATCACTTTTCTGTTTTCCTGTATTCCTAATTGAGCGAGTGACACACATGTGATTTAGTTTACAAAGTAGTGGTTTGGGTTTATGTTCTTTCCTTGGAAACTTGTTCCTGTTAGGAACAAGTTAGGGTTAGGTTTAGGGTTAGGGTTAGGGTTAGTGTTAGTGTTATGGTTAGGGTTAGGGTTAGGGTTAGGGTTCGCGTTAGGGTTAGGGTAGGGTTAGGGTTAGGGTTAGGGTTAGGGTTAGGGTTAGGGTAGGGTTAGGGTTAGGGTTAGGGTTAGGGTTAGGGTTAGGGTTTGGGTAGGGTTAGGGTTAGGGTTAGGGTTAGGGTTAGGGTCAGGTTCAGGATTAGGGTTAGGGTTAGGGTTAGGGTTAGTGTTATATCTCATTTCAGTTTTCCTGTTATAATAATTGAAAAGGCAGCACGTATGTGTATTAGTTTACAAAGTAGTGCTTTGCGTTTATGTTCTTTCGTTCGAAACTTGTTCCTTTTCTGTACAGTGCGATATATCACTTTGTAGTTTTCCTGGTATAATAACTGAACAGGCGACACGTATGTGAATTAGTTTACAAAGTTGTGCTTTACGTTTATGTTCTTTCGATGGAAACTTGTCTTTTTGCCATATAGTGCGAGATAACACTTTTCAGTTTTCCTGTATTGCTAATTGAGCGAGCGACACACATGTGATTCAGTTTATGAATTAGTGCTTTGCTTCTCTCTTCTTTCATTCGAAATTTGTTCCTGTACTGTACAGTGCGATATATCACTTTTCAGTTTTCCTGTATTCCTAATTGAGCGAGCGACACACATGTGATTTAGTTTACAAAGTAGTGCTTTGATTTTCTGTTCTTTCATTCGAAACGTGTTCCTGTGCTGTACAGTGCAATATATCACTTTTCAGTTTTCTTGTTATAATAATTGAACGGGCGACACGTATGTGAATTAGTTTACAAAGTTGGGTTTTGCGTGTCTACTCTTTCAATGGAAACTTGTTTCTGTGCCTTACAATGCGAGATAACACTTTTCCGTTTTCCTGTATTCCTAATTGAGCCAGCGACACACATGTGATTTAGTTTACATAGTAGTGCTGTGCTTTTCTGTTCTTTCGTTGGAAACTTGTTCCTGTCCTGTACAGTGCATTATATCACTTTTTAGTTTTCCTGTTATAATAATTGAACAGGCGACACGTATGTGAATTAGTTTACAAAGTTGTGCATTGCGTTTATGGTCTTTCGATGGAAACTTGTTTCTGTGCCGTATAGTGCGAGATAACACTTTTCAGTTTTCCTGTATTGCTAATTGAGCGAGCGACACACATGTGATTCAGTTTACCAATTAGTGCTTTGCTTTTCCGTAGTTTCGCTCAAAATTTGTTCCTCTGCTGTACAGTGCGATATATCACTTTTCAGTTTTCCTGTATTCCTAATTGAGCGAGTGACACACATGTGATTTAGTTTACAAAGTAGTGGTTTGGGTTTATGTTCTTTCCTTGGAAACTTGTTCCTGTTAGGAACAAGTTAGGGTTAGGTTTAGGGTTAGGGTTAGTGTTAGTGTTATGGTTAGGGTTAGGGTTAGGGTTAGGGTTCGCGTTAGGGTTAGGGTAGGGTTAGGGTTAGGGTTAGGGTTAGGGTTAGGGTTAGGGTAGGGTTAGGGTTAGGGTTAGGGTTAGGGTTTGGGTAGGGTTAGGGTTAGGGTTAGGGTTAGGGTTAGGGTCAGGTTCATGATTAGGGTTAGGGTTAGGGTTATGGTTAGTGTTATATCTCTTTTCAGTTTTCCTGTTATAATAATTGAAAAGGCGGCACGTATGTGTATTAGTTTACAAAGTAGTGCTTTGCGTTTATGTTCTTTCGTTCGAAACTTGTTCCTTTTCTGTACAGTGCGATATATCACTTTGTAGTTTTCCTGGTATAATAACTGAACAGGCGACACGTATGTGAATTAGTTTACAAAGTTGTGCTTTACGTTTATGTTCTTTCGATGGAAACTTGTCTTTGTGCCATATAGTGCGAGATAACACTTTTCAGTTTTCCTGTATTGCTAATTGAGAGAGCGACACACATGTGATTCAGTTTATGAATTAGTGCTTTGCTTCTCTGTTCTTTCTTTCGAAATTTGTTCTTGTACTGTACAGTGCGATATATCACTTTTCAGTTTTCTTGTATTCCTAATTGAGCGAGCGACACACATGTGATTTAGTTTACAAAGTAGTGCTTTGATTTTCTGTTCTTTCATTCGAAACGTGTTCCTGTGCTGTACAGTGTGCTATATCACTTTTCAGTTTTCTTGTTATAATAATTGAACGGGCGACACGTATGTGAATTAGTTTACAAAGTTGTGCTTTACGTTTATGTTCTTTCGATGGAAACTTGTCTTTGTGCCATATAGTGCGAGATAACACTTTTCAGTTTTCCTGTATTGCTAATTGAGCGAGCGACACACATGTGATTCAGTTTATGAATTAGTGCTTTGCTTCTCTCTTCTTTCATTCGAAATTTGTTCCTGTACTGTACAGTGCGATATATCACTTTTCAGTTTTCCTGTATTCCTAATTGAGCGAGCGACACACATGTGATTTAGTTTACAAAGTAGTGCTTTGATTTTCTGTTCTTTCATTCGAAACGTGTTCCTGTGCTGTACAGTGCAATATATCACTTTTCAGTTTTCTTGTTATAATAATTGAATGGGCGACACGTATGTGAATTAGTTTACAAAGTTGGGTTTTGCGTGTCTACTCTTTCAATGGAAACTTGTTTCTGTGCCGTACAATGCGAGATAACACTTTTCCGTTTTCCTGTATTCCTAATTGAGCCAGCGACACACATGTGATTTAGTTTACATAGTAGTGCTGTGCTTTTCTGTTCTTTCGTTGGAAACTTGTTCCTGTCCTGTACAGTGCATTATATCACTTTTTAGTTTTCCTGTTATAATAATTGAACAGGCGACACGTATGTGAATTAGTTTACAAAGTTGTGCATTGCGTTTATGGTCTTTCGATGGAAACTTGTTTCTGTGCCGTATAGTGCGAGATAACACTTTTCAGTTTTCCTGTATTGCTAATTGAGCGAGCGACACACATGTGATTCAGTTTACCAATTAGTGCTTTGCTTTTCCGTAGTTTCGCTCAAAATTTGTTCCTCTGCTGTACAGTGCGATATATCACTTTTCAGTTTTCCTGTATTCCTAATTGAGCGAGTGACACACATGTGATTTAGTTTACAAAGTAGTGGTTTGGGTTTATGTTCTTTCCTTGGAAACTTGTTCCTGTTAGGAACAAGTTAGGGTTAGGTTTAGGGTTAGGGTTAGTGTTAGTGTTATGGTTAGGGTTAGGGTTAGGGTTAGGGTTCGCGTTAGGGTTAGGGTAGGGTTAGGGTTAGGGTTAGGGTTAGGGTTAGGGTTAGGGTAGGGTTAGGGTTAGGGTTAGGGTTAGGGTTAGGGTTTGGGTAGGGTTAGGGTTAGGGTTAGGGTTAGGGTCAGGTTCATGATTAGGGTTAGGGTTAGGGTTATGGTTAGTGTTATATCTCTTTTCAGTTTTCCTGTTATAATAATTGAAAAGGCGGCACGTATGTGTATTAGTTTACAAAGTAGTGCTTTGCGTTTATGTTCTTTCGTTCGAAACTTGTTCCTTTTCTGTACAGTGCGATATATCACTTTGTAGTTTTCCTGGTATAATAACTGAACAGGCGACACGTATGTGAATTAGTTTACAAAGTTGTGCTTTACGTTTATGTTCTTTCGATGGAAACTTGTCTTTGTGCCATATAGTGCGAGATAATACTTTTCAGTTTTCCTGTATTGCTAATTGAGAGAGCGACACACATGTGATTCAGTTTATGAATTAGTGCTTTGCTTCTCTGTTCTTTCATTCGAAATTTGTTCCTGTACTGTACAGTGCGATATATCACTTTTCAGTTTTCTTGTATTCCTAATTGAGCGAGCGACACACATGTGATTTAGTTTACAAAGTAGTGCTTTGATTTTCTGTTCTTTCATTCGAAACGTGTTCCTGTGCTGTACAGTGTGCTATATCACTTTTCAGTTTTCTTGTTATAATAATTGAACGGGCGACACGTATGTGAATTAGTTTACAAAGTTGTGCTTTACGTTTATGTTCTTTCGATGGAAACTTGTCTTTGTGCCATATAGTGCGAGATAACACTTTTCAGTTTTCCTGTATTGCTAATTGAGCGAGCGACACACATGTGATTCAGTTTATGAATTAGTGCTTTGCTTCTCTGTTCTTTCATTCGAAATTTGTTCCTGTACTGTACAGTGCGATATATCACTTTTCAGTTTTCCTGTATTCCTAATTGAGCGAGCGACACACATGTGATTTTGTTTACAAAGTAGTGCTTTGATTTTCTGTTCTTTCATTCGAAACTTGTTCCTGTGCTGTACAGTGTGCTATATCACTTTTCAGTTTTCTTGTTATAATAATTGAACGGGCGACACGTATGTGAATTAGTTTACAAAGTTGGGTTTTGCGTGTCTGTTCTTTCGATGGAAAGTTGTTTCTGTGCCGTACAGTGCGAGATAACACTTTTTAGTTTTCCTGTATTCCTAATTGAGCCAGCGACACACATGTGATTTAGTTTACATAGTAGTGCTGTGCTTTTCTGTTCTTTCGTTGGAAACTTGTTCCTGTCCTGTACAGTGCAATATATCACTTTTTAGTTTTCCTGTTATAATAATTGAACAGGCGACACGTATGTGAATTAGTTTACAAAGTTGTGCATTGCGTTTATGTTCTTTCGATGGAAACTTGTTTCTGTGCCGTATAGTGCGAGATAACACTTTTCAGTTTTCCTGTATTGCTAATTGAGCGAGCGACACACATGTGATTCAGTTTACCAATTAGTGCTTTGCTTTTCCGTAGTTTCGCTCAAAATTTGTTCCTCTGCTGTACAGTGCGATATATCACTTTTCAGTTTTCCTGTATTCCTAATTGAGCGAGTGACACACATGTGATTTAGTTTACAAAGTAGTGGTTTGGGTTTATGTTCTTTCCTTGGAAACTTGTTCCTGTTAGGAACAAGTTAGGGTTAGGTTTAGGGTTAGGGTTAGTGTTAGTGTTATGGTTAGGGTTAGGGTTAGGGTTAGGGTTAGGGTTAGGGTTAGGGTAGGGTTAGGGTTAGGGTTAGGGTTAGGGTTAGGGTTAGGGTAGGGTTAGGGTTAGGGTTAGGGTTAGGGTTTGGGTAGGGTTAGGGTTAGGGTTAGGGTTAGGGTTAGGGTTAGGGTCAGGTTCATGATTAGGGTTAGGGTTAGGTTTATGGTTAGTGTTATATCTCTTTTCAGTTTTCCTGTTATAATAATTGAAAAGGCGGCACGTATGTGTATTAGTTTACAAAGTAGTGCTTTGCGTTTATGTTCTTTCGTTCGAAACTTGTTCCTTTTCTGTACAGTGCGATATATCACTTTGTAGTTTTCCTGGTATAATAACTGAACAGGCGACACGTATGTGAATTAGTTTACAAAGTTGTGCTTACGTTTATGTTCTTTCGATGGAAACTTGTCTTTGTGCCATATAGTGCGAGATAATACTTTTCAGTTTTCCTGTATTGCTAATTGAGAGAGCGACACACATGTGATTCAGTTTATGAATTAGTGCTTTGCTTCTCTGTTCTTTCATTCGAAATTTGTTCCTGTACTGTACAGTGCGATATATCACTTTTCAGTTTTCTTGTATTCCTAATTGAGCGAGCGACACACATGTGATTTAGTTTACAAAGTAGTGCTTTGATTTTCTGTTCTTTCATTCGAAACGTGTTCCTGTGCTGTACAGTGTGCTATATCACTTTTCAGTTTTCTTGTTATAATTATTGAACGGGCGACACGTATGTGAATTAGTTTACAAAGTTGTGCTTTACGTTTATGTTCTTTCGATGGAAACTTGTCTTTGTGCCATATAGTGCGAGATAACACTTTTCAGTTTTCCTGTATTGCTAATTGAGCGAGCGACACACATGTGATTCAGTTTATGAATTAGTGCTTTGCTTCTCTCTTCTTTCATTCGAAATTTGTTCCTGTACTGTACAGTGCGATATATCACTTTTCAGTTTTCCTGTATTCCTAATTGAGCGAGCGACACACATGTGATTTAGTTTACAAAGTAGTGCTTTGATTTTCTGTTCTTTCATTCGAAACGTGTTCCTGTGCTGTACAGTGCAATATATCACTTTTCAGTTTTCTTGTTATAATAATTGAATGGGCGACACGTATGTGAATTAGTTTACAAAGTTGGGTTTTGCGTGTCTACTCTTTCAATGGAAACTTGTTTCTGTGCCGTACAATGCGAGATAACACTTTTCCGTTTTCCTGTATTCCTAATTGAGCCAGCGACACACATGTGATTTAGTTTACATAGTAGTGCTGTGCTTTTCTGTTCTTTCGTTGGAAACTTGTTCCTGTCCTGTACAGTGCATTATATCACTTTTTAGTTTTCCTGTTATAATAATTGAACAGGCGACACGTATGTGAATTAGTTTACAAAGTTGTGCATTGTGTTTATGGTCTTTCGATGGAAACTTGTTTCTGTGCCGTATAGTGCGAGATAACACTTTTCAGTTTTCCTGTATTGCTAATTGAGCGAGCGACACACATGTGATTCAGTTTACCAATTAGTGCTTTGCTTTTCCGTAGTTTCGCTCAAAATTTGTTCCTCTGCTGTACAGTGCGATATATCACTTTTCAGTTTTCCTGTATTCCTAATTGAGCGAGTGACACACATGTGATTTAGTTTACAAAGTAGTGGTTTGGGTTTATGTTCTTTCCTTGGAAACTTGTTCCTGTTAGGAACAAGTTAGGGTTAGGTTTAGGGTTAGGGTTAGTGTTAGTGTTATGGTTAGGGTTAGGGTTAGGGTTAGGGTTCGCGTTAGGGTTAGGGTAGGGTTAGGGTTAGGGTTAGGGTTAGGGTTAGGGTTAGGGTAGGGTTAGGGTTAGGGTTAGGGTTAGGGTTAGGGTTTGGGTAGGGTTAGGGTTAGGGTTAGGGTTAGGGTCAGGTTCATGATTAGGGTTAGGGTTAGGGTTATGGTTAGTGTTATATCTCTTTTCAGTTTTCCTGTTATAATAATTGAAAAGGCGGCACGTATGTGTATTAGTTTACAAAGTAGTGCTTTGCGTTTATGTTCTTTCGTTCGAAACTTGTTCCTTTTCTGTACAGTGCGATATATCACTTTGTAGTTTTCCTGGTATAATAACTGAACAGGCGACACGTATGTGAATTAGTTTACAAAGTTGTGCTTTACGTTTATGTTCTTTCGATGGAAACTTGTCTTTGTGCCATATAGTGCGAGATAATACTTTTCAGTTTTCCTGTATTGCTAATTGAGAGAGCGACACACATGTGATTCAGTTTATGAATTAGTGCTTTGCTTCTCTGTTCTTTCATTCGAAATTTGTTCCTGTACTGTACAGTGCGATATATCACTTTTCAGTTTTCTTGTATTCCTAATTGAGCGAGCGACACACATGTGATTTAGTTTACAAAGTAGTGCTTTGATTTTCTGTTCTTTCATTCGAAACGTGTTCCTGTGCTGTACAGTGTGCTATATCACTTTTCAGTTTTCTTGTTATAATAATTGAACGGGCGACACGTATGTGAATTAGTTTACAAAGTTGGGTTTTGCGTGTCTGTTCTTTCGATGGAAAGTTGTTTCTGTGCCGTACAGTGCGAGATAACACTTTTTAGTTTTCCTGTATTCCTAACTGAGCCAGCGACACACATGTGATTTAGTTTACATAGTAGTGCTGTGCTTTTCTGTTCTTTCGTTGGAAACTTGTTCCTGTCCTGTACAGTGCAATATATCACTTTTTAGTTTTCCTGTTATAATAATTGAACAGGCGACACGTATGTGAATTAGTTTACAAAGTTGTGCATTGCGTTTATGTTCTTTCGATGGAAACTTGTTTCTGTGCCGTATAGTGCGAGATAACACTTTTCAGTTTTCCTGTATTGCTAATTGAGCGAGCGACACACATGTGATTCAGTTTACCAATTAGTGCTTTGCTTTTCCGTAGTTTCGCTCAAAATTTGTTCCTCTGCTGTACAGTGCGATATATCACTTTTCTGTTTTCCTGTATTCCTAATTGAGCGAGTGACACACATGTGATTTAGTTTACAAAGTAGTGGTTTGGGTTTATGTTCTTTCCTTGGAAACTTGTTCCTGTTAGGAACAAGTTAGGGTTAGGTTTAGGGTTAGGGTTAGGGTTAGTGTTAGTGTTATGGTTAGGGTTAGGGTTAGGGTTAGGGTTCGCGTTAGGGTTAGGGTAGGGTTAGGGTTAGGGTTAGGGTTAGGGTTAGGGTAGGGTTAGGGTTAGGGTTAGGGTTAGGGTTAGGGTTTGGGTAGGGTTAGGGTTAGGGTTAGGGTTAGGGTTAGGGTCAGGTTCAGGATTAGGGTTAGGGTTAGGGTTAGGGTTAGTGTTATATCTCTTTTCAGTTTTCCTGTTATAATAATTGAAAAGGCGGCACGTATGTGTATTAGTTTACAAAGTAGTGCTTTGCGTTTATGTTCTTTCGTTCGAAACTTGTTCCTTTTCTGTACAGTGCGATATATCACTTTGTAGTTTTCCTGGTATAATAACTGAACAGGCGACACGTATGTGAATTAGTTTACAAAGTTGTGCTTTACGTTTATGTTCTTTCGATGGAAACTTGTCTTTGTGCCATATAGTGCGAAATAACACTTTTCAGTTTTCCTGTATTGCTAATTGAGCGAGCGACACACATGTGATTCAGTTTATGAATTAGTGCTTTGCTTCTCTCTTCTTTCATTCGAAATTTGTTCCTGTACTGTACAGTGCGATATATCACTTTTCAGTTTTCCTGTATTCCTAATTGAGCGAGCGACACACATGTAATTTAGTTTACAAAGTAGTGCTTTGATTTTCTGTTCTTTCATTCGAAACGTGTTCCTGTGCTGTACAGTGCAATATATCACTTTTCAGTTTTCTTGTTATAATAATTGAACGGGCGACACGTATGTGAATTAGTTTACAAAGTTGGGTTTTGCGTGTCTACTCTTTCAATGGAAACTTGTTTCTGTGCCGTACAATGTGAGATAACACTTTTCCGTTTTCCTGTATTCCTAATTGAGCCAGCGACACACATGTGATTCAGTTTACCAATTAGTGCTTTGCTTTTCCGTAGTTTCGCTCAAAATTTGTTCCTCTGCTGTACAGTGCGATATATCACTTTTCTGTTTTCCTGTATTCCTAATTGAGCGAGTGACACACATGTGATTTAGTTTACAAAGTAGTGGTTTGGGTTTATGTTCTTTCCTTGGAAACTTGTTCCTGTTAGGAACAAGTTAGGGTTAGGTTTAGGGTTAGGGTTAGGGTTAGTGTTAGTGTTATGGTTAGGGTTAGGGTTAGGGTTAGGGTTCGCGTTAGGGTTAGGGTAGGGTTAGGGTTAGGGTTAGGGTTAGGGTTAGGGTTAGGGTAGGGTTAGGGTTAGGGTTAGGGTTAGGGTTAGGGTTAGGGTTAGGGTTAGGGTTAGGGTCAGGTTCAGGATTAGGGTTAGGGTTAGGGTTAGGGTTAGTGTTATATCTCTTTTCAGTTTTCCTGTTATAATAATTGAAAAGGCGGCACGTATGTGTATTAGTTTACAAAGTAGTGCTTTGCGTTTATGTTCTTTCGTTCGAAACTTGTTCCTTTTCTGTACAGTGCGATATATCACTTTGTAGTTTTCCTGGTATAATAACTGAACAGGCGACACGTATGTGAATTAGTTTACAAAGTTGTGCTTTACGTTTATGTTCTTTCGATGGAAACTTGTCTTTGTGCCATATAGTGCGAGATAACACTTTTCAGTTTTCCTGTATTGCTAATTGAGAGAACGACACACATGTGATTCAGTTTATGAATTAGTGCTTTGCTTCTCTGTTCTTTCATTCGAAATTTGTTCCTGTACTGTACAGTGCGATATATCACTTTTCAGTTTTCTTGTATTCCTAATTGAGCGAGCGACACACATGTGATTTAGTTTACAAAGTAGTGCTTTGATTTTCTGTTCTTTCATTCGAAACGTGTTCCTGTGCTGTACAGTGTGCTATATCACTTTTCAGTTTTCTTGTTATAATAATTGAACGGGCGACACGTATGTGAATTAGTTTACAAAGTTGTGCTTTACGTTTATGTTCTTTCGATGGAAACTTGTCTTTGTGCCATATAGTGCGAGATAACACTTTTCAGTTTTCCTGTATTGCTAATTGAGCGAGCGACACACATGTGATTCAGTTTATGAATTAGTGCTTTGCTTCTCTGTTCTTTCATTCGAAATTTGTTCCTGTACTGTACAGTGCGATATATCACTTTTCAGTTTTCCTGTATTCCTAATTGAGCGAGCGACACACATGTGATTTTGTTTACAAAGTAGTGCTTTGATTTTCTGTTCTTTCATTCGAAACTTGTTCCTGTGCTGTACAGTGTGCTATATCACTTTTCAGTTTTCTTGTTATAATAATTGAACGGGCGACACCTATGTGAATTAGTTTACAAAGTTGGGTTTTGCGTGTCTGTTCTTTCAATGGAAAGTTGTTTCTGTGCCGTACAGTGCGAGATAACACTTTTTAGTTTTCCTGTATTCCTAACTGAGCCAGCGACACACATGTGATTTAGTTTACATAGTAGTGCTGTGCTTTTCTGTTCTTTCGTTGGAAACTTGTTCCTGTCCTGTACAGTGCAATATATCACTTTTTAGTTTTCCTGTTATAATAATTGAACAGGCGACACGTATGTGAATTAGTTTACAAAGTTGTGCATTGCGTTTATGTTCTTTCGATGGAAACTTGTTTCTGTGCCGTATAGTGCGAGATAACACTTTTCAGTTTTCCTGTATTGCTAATTGAGCGAGCGACACACATGTGATTCAGTTTACCAATTAGTGCTTTGCTTTTCCGTAGTTTCGCTCAAAATTTGTTCCTCTGCTGTACAGTGCGATATATCACTTTTCTGTTTTCCTGTATTCCTAATTGAGCGAGTGACACACATGTGATTTAGTTTACAAAGTAGTGGTTTGGGTTTATGTTCTTTCCTTGGAAACTTGTTCCTGTTAGGAACAAGTTAGGGTTAGGTTTAGGGTTAGGGTTAGGGTTAGTGTTAGTGTTATGGTTAGGGTTAGGGTTAGGGTTAGGGTTCGCGTTAGGGTTAGGGTAGGGTTAGGGTTAGGGTTAGGGTTAGGGTAGGGTTAGGGTTAGGGTTAGGGTTAGGGTTAGGGTTTGGGTAGGGTTAGGGTTAGGGTTAGGGTTAGGGTTAGGGTCAGGTTCAAAATTAGGGTTAGGGTTAGGGTTAGGGTTAGTGTTATATCTCTTTTCAGTTTTCCTGTTTTAATAATTGAAAAGGCGGCACGTATGTGTATTAGTTTACAAAGTAGTGCTTTGCGTTTATGTTCTTTCGTTCGAAACTTGTTCCTTTTCTGTACAGTGCGATATATCACTTTGTAGTTTTCCTGGTATAATAACTGAACAGGCGACACGTATGTGAATTAGTTTACAAAGTTGTGCTTTACGTTTATGTTCTTTCGATGGAAACTTGTCTTTGTGCCATATAGTGCGAGATAACACTTTTCAGTTTTCCTGTATTGCTAATTGAGAGAGCGACACACATGTGATTCAGTTTATGAATTAGTGCTTTGCTTCTCTGTTCTTTCATTCGAAATTTGTTCCTGTACTGTACAGTGCGATATATCACTTTTCAGTTTTCCTGTATTCCTAATTGAGGGAGCGAAACACATGTGATTTAGTTTACAAAGTAGTGCTTTGATTTTCTGTTCTTTCATTCGAAACGTGTTCCTGTGCTGTACAGTGTGCTATATCACTTTTCAGTTTTCTTGTTATAATAATTGAACGGGCGACACGTATGTGAATTAGTTTACAAAGTTGGGTTTTGCGTGTCTGTTCTTTCAATGGAAACTTGTTTCTGTGCCGTACAATGCGAGATAACACTTTTAAGTTTTCCTGTATTCCTAATTGAGCCAGCGACACACATGTGATTTAGTTTACATAGTAGTGCTGTGCTTTTCTGTTGTTTCGTTGGAAACTTGTTCCTGTCCTGTTCAGTGCAATATATCACTTTTTAGTTTTCCTGTTATAATAATTGAACAGGCGACACGTATGTGAATTAGTTTACAAAGTTGTGCATTGCGTTTATGTTCTTTCGATGGAAACTTGTTTCTGTGCCGTATAGTGCGAGATAACACTTTTCAGTTTTCCTGTATTGCTAATTGAGCGAGCGACACACATGCGATTCAGTTTACCAATTAGTGCTTTGCTTTTCCGTAGTTTCGCTCAAAATTTGTTCCTCTGCTGTACAGTGCCATATATCACTTTTCTGTTTTCCTGTATTCCTAATTGAGCGAGTGACACACATGTGATTTAGTTTACAAAGTAGTGGTTTGGGTTTATGTTCTTTCCTTGGAAACTTGTTCCTGTTAGGAACAAGTTAGGGTTAGGTTTAGGGTTAGGGTTAGGGTTAGTGTTAGTGTTATGGTTAGGGTTAGTGTTAGGGTTAGGGTTCGCGTTAGGGTTAGGGTAGGGTTAGGGTTAGGGTTAGGGTTAGGGTTAGGGTAGGGTTAGGGTTAGGGTTAGGGTTAGGGTTAGGGTTAGGGTTTGGGTAGGGTTAGGGTTAGGGTTAGGGTTAGGGTTAGGGTTAGGGTCAGGTTCAGGATTAGGGTTAGGGTTAGGGTTAGGGTTAGGGTTAGTGTTATATCTCATTTCAGTTTTCCTGTTATAATAATTGAAAAGGCGGCACGTATGTGTATTAGTTTACAAAGTAGTGCTTTGCGTTTATGTTCTTTCGTTCGAAACTTGTTCCTTTTCTGTACAGTGCGATATATCACTTTGTAGTTTTCCTGGTATAATAACTGAACAGGCGACACGTATGTGAATTAGTTTACAAAGTTGTGCTTTACGTTTATGTTCTTTCGATGGAAACTTGTCTTTGTGCCATATAGTGCGAGATAACACTTTTCAGTTTTCCTGTATTGCTAATTGAGAGAGCGACACACATGTGATTCAGTTTATGAATTAGTGCTTTGCTTCTCTGTTCTTTCATTCGAAATTTGTTCCTGTACTGTACAGTGCGATATATCACTTTTCAGTTTTCCTGTATTCCTAATTGAGCGAGCGACACACATGTGATTTTGTTTACAAAGTAGTGCTTTGATTTTCTGTTCTTTCATTCGAAACTTGTTCCTGTGCTGTACAGTGTGCTATATCACTTTTCAGTTTTCTTGTTATAATAATTGAACGGGCGACACGTATGTGAATTAGTTTACAAAGTTGGGTTTTGCGTGTCTGTTCTTTCAATGGAAAGTTGTTTCTGTGCCGTACAGTGCGAGATAACACTTTTTAGTTTTCTTGTATTCCTAACTGAGCCAGCGACACACATGTGATTTAGTTTACATAGTAGTGCTGTGCTTTTCTGTTCTTTCGTTGGAAACTTGTTCCTGTCCTGTACAGTGCAATATATCACTTTTTAGTTTTCCTGTTATAATAATTGAACAGGCGACACGTATGTGAATTAGTTTACAAAGTTGTGCATTGCGTTTATGTTCTTTCGATGGAAACTTGTTTCTGTGCCGTATAGTGCGAGATAACACTTTTCAGTTTTCCTGTATTGCTAATTGAGGGAGCGACACACATGTGATTCAGTTTACCAATTAGTGCTTTGCTTTTCCGTAGTTTCACTCAAAATTTGTTCCTCTGCTGTACAGTGCGATATATCACTTTTCTGTTTTCCTGTATTCCTAATTGAGCGAGTGACACACATGTGATTTAGTTTACAAAGTAGTGGTTTGGGTTTATGTTCTTTCCTTGGAAACTTGTTCCTGTTAGGAACAAGTTAGGGTTAGGTTTAGGGTTAGGGTTAGGGTTAGTGTTAGTGTTATGGTTAGGGTTAGGGTTAGGGTTAGGGTTCGCGTTAGGGTTAGGGTAGGGTTAGGGTTAGGGTTAGGGTTAGGGTAGGGTTAGGGTTAGGGTTAGGGTTAGGGTTAGGGTTTGGGTAGGGTTAGGGTTAGGGTTAGGGTTAGGGTTAGGGTCAGGTTCAGGATTAGGGTTAGGGTTAGGGTTAGTGTTAGTGTTATATCTCTTTTCAGTTTTCCTGTTATAATAATTGAAAAGGCGGCACGTATGTGTATTAGTTTACAAAGTAGTGCTTTGCGTTTATGTTCTTTCGTTCGAAACTTGTTCCTTTTCTGTACAGTGCGATATATCACTTTGTAGTTTTCCTGGTATAATAACTGAACAGGCGACACGTATGTGAATTAGTTTACAAAGTTGTGCTTTACGTTTATGTTCTTTGATGGAAACTTGTCTTTGTGCCATATAGTGCGAGATAACACTTTTCAGTTTTCCTGTATTGCTAATTGAGAGAGCGACACACATGTGATTCAGTTTATGAATTAGTGCTTTGCTTCTCTGTTCTTTCATTCGAAATTTGTTCCTGTACTGTACAGTGCGATATATCACTTTTCAGTTTTCCTGTATTCCTAATTGAGGGAGCGAAACACATGTGATTTAGTTTACAAAGTAGTGCTTTGATTTTCTGTTCTTTCATTCGAAACGTGTTCCTGTGCTGTACAGTGTGCTATATCACTTTTCAGTTTTCTTGTTATAATAATTGAACGGGCGACACGTATGTGAATTAGTTTACAAAGTTGGGTTTTGCGTGTCTATTCTTTCAATGGAAACTTGTTTCTGTGCCGTACAATGCGAGATAACACTTTTAAGTTTTCCTGTATTCCTAATTGAGCCAGCGACACACATGTGATTTAGTTTACATAGTAGTGCTGTGCTTTTCTGTTGTTTCGTTGGAAACTTGTTCCTGTCCTGTTCAGTGCAATATATCACTTTTTAGTTTTCCTGTTATAATAATTGAACAGGCGACACGTATGTGAATTAGTTTACAAAGTTGTGCATTGCGTTTATGTTCTTTCGATGGAAACTTGTTTCTGTGCCGTATAGTGCGAGATAACACTTTTCAGTTTTCCTGTATTGCTAATTGAGCGAGCGACACACATGTGATTCAGTTTACCAATTAGTGCTTTGCTTTTCCGTAGTTTCGCTCAAAATTTGTTCCTCTGCTGTACAGTGCCATATATCACTTTTCTGTTTTCCTGTATTCCTAATTGAGCGAGTGACACACATGTGATTTAGTTTACAAAGTAGTGGTTTGGGTTTATGTTCTTTCCTTGGAAACTTGTTCCTGTTAGGAACAAGTTAGGGTTAGGTTTAGGGTTAGGGTTAGGGTTAGTGTTAGTGTTATGGTTAGGGTTAGTGTTAGGGTTAGGGTTCGCGTTAGGGTTAGGGTAGGGTTAGGGTTAGGGTTAGGGTTAGGGTTAGGGTAGGGTTAGGGTTAGGGTTAGGGTTAGGGTTAGGGTTAGGGTTTGGGTAGGGTTAGGGTTAGGGTTAGGGTTAGGGTTAGGGTTAGGGTCAGGTTCAGGATTAGGGTTAGGGTTAGGGTTAGGGTTAGGGTTAGTGTTATATCTCATTTCAGTTTTCCTGTTATAATAATTGAAAAGGCGGCACGTATGTGTATTAGTTTACAAAGTAGTGCTTTGCGTTTATGTTCTTTCGTTCGAAACTTGTTCCTTTTCTGTACAGTGCGATATATCACTTTGTAGTTTTCCTGGTATAATAACTGAACAGGCGACACGTATGTGAATTAGTTTACAAAGTTGTGCTTTACGTTTATGTTCTTTCGATGGAAACTTGTTTCTGTGCCGTATAGTGCGAGATAACACTTTTCAGTTTTCCTGTATTGCTAATTGAGGGAGCGACACACATGTGATTCAGTTTACCAATTAGTGCTTTGCTTTTCCGTAGTTTCACTCAAAATTTGTTCCTCTGCTGTACAGTGCGATATATCACTTTTCTGTTTTCCTGTATTCCTAATTGAGCGAGTGACACACATGTGATTTAGTTTACAAAGTAGTGGTTTGGGTTTATGTTCTTTCCTTGGAAACTTGTTCCTGTTAGGAACAAGTTAGGGTTAGGTTTAGGGTTAGGGTTAGGGTTAGTGTTAGTGTTATGGTTAGGGTTAGGGTTAGGGTTAGGGTTCGCGTTAGGGTTAGGGTAGGGTTAGGGTTAGGGTTAGGGTTAGGGTAGGGTTAGGGTTAGGGTTAGGGTTAGGGTTAGGGTTTGGGTAGGGTTAGGGTTAGGGTTTGGGTTAGGGTTAGGGTCAGGTTCAGGATTAGGGTTAGGGTTAGGGTTAGTGTTAGTGTTATATCTCTTTTCAGTTTTCCTGTTATAATAATTGAAAAGGCGGCACGTATGTGTATTAGTTTACAAAGTAGTGCTTTGCGTTTATGTTCTTTCGTTCGAAACTTGTTCCTTTTCTGTACAGTGCGATATATCACTTTGTAGTTTTCCTGGTATAATAACTGAACAGGCGACACGTATGTGAATTAGTTTACAAAGTTGTGCTTTACGTTTATGTTCTTTGATGGAAACTTGTCTTTGTGCCATATAGTGCGAGATAACACTTTTCAGTTTTCCTGTATTGCTAATTGAGAGAGCGACACACATGTGATTCAGTTTATGAATTAGTGCTTTGCTTCTCTGTTCTTTCATTCGAAATTTGTTCCTGTACTGTACAGTGCGATATATCACTTTTCAGTTTTCCTGTATTCCTAATTGAGGGAGCGAAACACATGTGATTTAGTTTACAAAGTAGTGCTTTGATTTTCTGTTCTTTCATTCGAAACGTGTTCCTGTGCTGTACAGTGTGCTATATCACTTTTCAGTTTTCTTGTTATAATAATTGAACGGGCGACACGTATGTGAATTAGTTTACAAAGTTGGGTTTTGCGTGTCTATTCTTTCAATGGAAACTTGTTTCTGTGCCGTACAATGCGAGATAACACTTTTAAGTTTTCCTGTATTCCTAATTGAGCCAGCGACACACATGTGATTTAGTTTACATAGTAGTGCTGTGCTTTTCTGTTGTTTCGTTGGAAACTTGTTCCTGTCCTGTTCAGTGCAATATATCACTTTTTAGTTTTCCTGTTATAATAATTGAACAGGCGACACGTATGTGAATTAGTTTACAAAGTTGTGCATTGCGTTTATGTTCTTTCGATGGAAACTTGTTTCTGTGCCGTATAGTGCGAGATAACACTTTTCAGTTTTCCTGTATTGCTAATTGAGCGAGCGACACACATGTGATTCAGTTTACCAATTAGTGCTTTGCTTTTCCGTAGTTTCGCTCAAAATTTGTTCCTCTGCTGTACAGTGCGATATATCACTTTTCAGTTTTCCTGTATTCCTAATTGAGCGAGTGACACACATGTGATTTAGTTTACAAAGTAGTGGTTTGGGTTTATGTTCTTTCCTTGGAAACTTGTTCCTGTTAGGAACAAGTTAGGGTTAGGTTTAGGGTTAGGGTTAGGGTTAGTGTTAGTGTTATGGTTAGGGTTAGTGTTAGGGTTAGGGTTCGCGTTAGGGTTAGGGTAGGGTTAGGGTTAGGGTTAGGGTTAGGGTTAGGGTAGGGTTAGGGTTAGGGTTAGGGTTAGGGTTAGGGTTAGGGTTTGGGTAGGGTTAGGGTTAGGGTTAGGGTTAGGGTTATTGTCAGGTTCAGGATTAGGGTTAGGGTTAGGGTTAGGGTTAGGGTTAGTGTTATATCTCATTTCAGTTTTCCTGTTATAATAATTGAAAAGGCGGCACGTATGTGTATTAGTTTACAAAGTAGTGCTTTGCGTTTATGTTCTTTCGTTCGAAACTTGTTCCTTTTCTGTACAGTGCGATATATCACTTTGTAGTTTTCCTGGTATAATAACTGAACAGGCGACACGTATGTGAATTAGTTTACAAAGTTGTGCTTTACGTTTATGTTCTTTCGATGGAAACTTGTCTTTGTGCCATATAGTGCGAGATAACACTTTTCAGTTTTCCTGTATTGCTAATTGAGAGAGCGACACACATGTGATTCAGTTTATGAATTAGTGCTTTGCTTCTCTGTTCTTTCATTCGAAATTTGTTCCTGTACTGTACAGTGCGATATATCACTTTTCAGTTTTCCTGTATTCCTAATTGAGCGAGCGACACACATGTGATTTTGTTTACAAAGTAGTGCTTTGATTTTCTGTTCTTTCATTCGAAACTTGTTCCTGTGCTGTACAGTGTGCTATATCACTTTTCAGTTTTCTTGTTATAATAATTGAACGGGCGACACGTATGTGAATTAGTTTACAAAGTTGGGTTTTGCGTGTCTGTTCTTTCAATGGAAAGTTGTTTCTGTGCCGTACAGTGCGAGATAACACTTTTTAGTTTTCTTGTATTCCTAACTGAGCCAGCGACACACATGTGATTTAGTTTACATAGTAGTGCTGTGCTTTTCTGTTCTTTCTTTGGAAACTTGTTCCTGTCCTGTACAGTGCAATATATCACTTTTTAGTTTTCCTGTTATAATAATTGAACAGGCAACACGTATGTGAATTAGTTTACAAAGTTGTGCATTGCGTTTATGTTCTTTCGATGGAAACTTGTTTCTGTGCCGTATAGTGCGAGATAACACTTTTCAGTTTTCCTGTATTGCTAATTGAGGGAGCGACACACATGTGATTCAGTTTACCAATTAGTGCTTTGCTTTTCCGTAGTTTCACTCAAAATTTGTTCCTCTGCTGTACAGTGCGATATATCACTTTTCTGTTTTCCTGTATTCCTAATTGAGCGAGTGACACACATGTGATTTAGTTTACAAAGTAGTGGTTTGGGTTTATGTTCTTTCCTTGGAAACTTGTTCCTGTTAGGAACAAGTTAGGGTTAGGTTTAGGGTTAGGGTTAGGGTTAGTGTTAGTGTTATGGTTAGGGTTAGGGTTAGGGTTAGGGTTCGCGTTAGGGTTAGGGTAGGGTTAGGGTTAGGGTTAGGGTTAGGGTAGGGTTAGGGTTTGGGTAGGGTTAGGGTTAGGGTTAGGGTTAGGGTTATTGTCAGGTTCAGGATTAGGGTTAGGGTTAGGGTTAGGGTTAGGGTTAGTGTTATATCTCATTTCAGTTTTCCTGTTATAATAATTGAAAAGGCGGCACGTATGTGTATTAGTTTACAAAGTAGTGCTTTGCGTTTATGTTCTTTCGTTCGAAACTTGTTCCTTTTCTGTACAGTGCGATATATCACTTTGTAGTTTTCCTGGTATAATAACTGAACAGGCGACACGTATGTGAATTAGTTTACAAAGTTGTGCTTTACGTTTATGTTCTTTCGATGGAAACTTGTCTTTGTGCCATATAGTGCGAGATAACACTTTTCAGTTTTCCTGTATTGCTAATTGAGAGAGCGACACACATGTGATTCAGTTTATGAATTAGTGCTTTGCTTCTCTGTTCTTTCATTCGAAATTTGTTCCTGTACTGTACAGTGCGATATATCACTTTTCAGTTTTCCTGTATTCCTAATTGAGCGAGCGACACACATGTGATTTTGTTTACAAAGTAGTGCTTTGATTTTCTGTTCTTTCATTCGAAACTTGTTCCTGTGCTGTACAGTGTGCTATATCACTTTTCAGTTTTCTTGTTATAATAATTGAACGGGCGACACGTATGTGAATTAGTTTACAAAGTTGGGTTTTGCGTGTCTGTTCTTTCAATGGAAAGTTGTTTCTGTGCCGTACAGTGCGAGATAACACTTTTTAGTTTTCTTGTATTCCTAACTGAGCCAGCGACACACATGTGATTTAGTTTACATAGTAGTGCTGTGCTTTTCTGTTCTTTCTTTGGAAACTTGTTCCTGTCCTGTACAGTGCAATATATCACTTTTTAGTTTTCCTGTTATAATAATTGAACAGGCAACACGTATGTGAATTAGTTTACAAAGTTGTGCATTGCGTTTATGTTCTTTCGATGGAAACTTGTTTCTGTGCCGTATAGTGCGAGATAACACTTTTCAGTTTTCCTGTATTGCTAATTGAGGGAGCGACACACATGTGATTCAGTTTACCAATTAGTGCTTTGCTTTTCCGTAGTTTCACTCAAAATTTGTTCCTCTGCTGTACAGTGCGATATATCACTTTTCTGTTTTCCTGTATTCCTAATTGAGCGAGTGACACACATGTGATTTAGTTTACAAAGTAGTGGTTTGGGTTTATGTTCTTTCCTTGGAAACTTGTTCCTGTTAGGAACAAGTTAGGGTTAGGTTTAGGGTTAGGGTTAGGGTTAGTGTTAGTGTTATGGTTAGGGTTAGGGTTAGGGTTAGGGTTCGCGTTAGGGTTAGGGTAGGGTTAGGGTTAGGGTTAGGGTTAGGGTAGGGTTAGGGTTAGGGTTAGGGTTAGGGTTAGGGTTAGGGTTTGGGTAGGGTTAGGGTTAGGGTTAGGGTTAGGGTTAGGGTCAGGTTCAGGATTAGGGTTAGGGTTAGGGTTAGTGTTAGTGTTATATCTCTTTTCAGTTTTCCTGTTATAATAATTGAAAAGGCGGCACGTATGTGTATTAGTTTACAAAGTAGTGCTTTGCGTTTATGTTCTTTCGTTCGAAACTTGTTCCTTTTCTGTACAGTGCGATATATCACTTTGTAGTTTTCCTGGTATAATAACTGAACAGGCGACACGTATGTGAATTAGTTTACAAAGTTGTGCTTTACGTTTATGTTCTTTGATGGAAACTTGTCTTTGTGCCATATAGTGCGAGATAACACTTTTCAGTTTTCCTGTATTGCTAATTGAGAGAGCGACACACATGTGATTCAGTTTATGAATTAGTGCTTTGCTTCTCTGTTCTTTCATTCGAAATTTGTTCCTGTACTGTACAGTGCGATATATCACTTTTCAGTTTTCCTGTATTCCTAATTGAGGGAGCGAAACACATGTGATTTAGTTTACAAAGTAGTGCTTTGATTTTCTGTTCTTTCATTCGAAACGTGTTCCTGTGCTGTACAGTGTGCTATATCACTTTTCAGTTTTCTTGTTATAATAATTGAACGGGCGACACGTATGTGAATTAGTTTACAAAGTTGGGTTTTGCGTGTCTATTCTTTCAATGGAAACTTGTTTCTGTGCCGTACAATGCGAGATAACACTTTTAAGTTTTCCTGTATTCCTAATTGAGCCAGCGACACACATGTGATTTAGTTTACATAGTAGTGCTGTGCTTTTCTGTTGTTTCGTTGGAAACTTGTTCCTGTCCTGTTCAGTGCAATATATCACTTTTTAGTTTTCCTGTTATAATAATTGAACAGGCGACACGTATGTGAATTAGTTTACAAAGTTGTGCATTGCGTTTATGTTCTTTCGATGGAAACTTGTTTCTGTGCCGTATAGTGCGAGATAACACTTTTCAGTTTTCCTGTATTGCTAATTGAGCGAGCGACACACATGTGATTCAGTTTACCAATTAGTGCTTTGCTTTTCCGTAGTTTCGCTCAAAATTTGTTCCTCTGCTGTACAGTGCCATATATCACTTTTCTGTTTTCCTGTATTCCTAATTGAGCGAGTGACACACATGTGATTTAGTTTACAAAGTAGTGGTTTGGGTTTATGTTCTTTCCTTGGAAACTTGTTCCTGTTAGGAACAAGTTAGGGTTAGGTTTAGGGTTAGGGTTAGGGTTAGTGTTAGTGTTATGGTTAGGGTTAGTGTTAGGGTTAGGGTTCGCGTTAGGGTTAGGGTAGGGTTAGGGTTAGGGTTAGGGTTAGGTTTAGGGTAGGGTTAGGGTTAGGGTTAGGGTTAGGGTTTGGGTAGGGTTAGGGTTAGGGTTAGGGTTAGGGTTAGGGTTAGGGTCAGGTTCAGGATTAGGGTTAGGGTTAGGGTTAGGGTTAGGGTTAGTGTTATATCTCATTTCAGTTTTCCTGTTATAATAATTGAAAAGGCGGCACGTATGTGTATTAGTTTACAAAGTAGTGCTTTGCGTTTATGTTCTTTCGTTCGAAACTTGTTCCTTTTCTGTACAGTGCGATATATCACTTTGTAGTTTTCCTGGTATAATAACTGAACAGGCGACACGTATGTGAATTAGTTTACAAAGTTGTGCTTTACGTTTATGTTCTTTCGATGGAAACTTGTCTTTGTGCCATATAGTGCGAGATAACACTTTTCAGTTTTCCTGTATTGCTAATTGAGCGAGCGACACACATGTGATTCAGTTTATGAATTAGTGCTTTGCTTCTCTCTTCTTTCATTCGAAATTTGTTCCTGTACTGTACAGTGCGATATATCACTTTTCAGTTTTCCTGTATTCCTAATTGAGCGAGCGACACACATGTGATTTAGTTTACAAAGTAGTGCTTTGATTTTCTGTTCTTTCATTCGAAACGTGTTCCTGTGCTGTACAGTGTGCTATATCACTTTTCAGTTTTCTTGTTATAATAATTGAACGGGCGACACGTATGTGAATTAGTTTACAAAGTTGGGTTTTGCGTGTCTATTCTTTCAATGGAAACTTGTTTCTGTGCCGTACAATGCGAGATAACACTTTTCCGTTTTCCTGTATTCCTAATTGAGCCAGCGACACACATGTGATTTAGTTTACATAGTAGTGCTGTGCTTTTCTGTTCTTTCGTTGGAAACTTGTTCCTGTCCTGTACAGTGCAATATATCACTTTTTAGTTTTCCTGTTATAATAATTGAACAGGCGACACGTATATGAATTAGTTTACAAAGTTGTGCATTGCGTTTATGTTCTTTCGATGGAAACTTGTTTCTGTGCCGTATAGTGCGAGATAACACTTTTCAGTTTTCCTGTATTGCTAATTGAGCGAGCGACACACATGTGATTCAGTTTACCAATTAGTGCTTTGCTTTTCCGTAGTTTCGCTCAAAATTTGTTCCTCTGCTGTACAGTGCGATATATCACTTTTCAGTTTTCCTGTATTCCTAATTGAGCGAGTGACACACATGTGATTTAGTTTACAAAGTAGTGGTTTGGGTTTATGTTCTTTCCTTGGAAACTTGTTCCTGTTAGGAACAAGTTAGGGTTAGGTTTAGGGTTAGGGTTAGTGTTAGCGTTATGGTTAGGGTTAGGGTTAGGGTTAGGGTTCGCGTTAGGGTTAGGGTAGGGTTAGTGTTAGGGTTAGGGTTAGGGTTAGGGTAGGGTTAGGGTTAGGGTTAGGGTTAGGGTTAGGGTTTGGGTAGGGTTAGGGTTAGGGTTAGGGTTAGGGTTAGGGTCAGGTTCAGGATTAGGGTTAGGGTTAGGGTTATGGTTAGTGTTATATCTCTTTTCAGTTTTCCTGTTATAATAATTGAAAAGGCGGCACGTATGTGTATTAGTTTACAAAGTAGTGCTTTGCGTTTATGTTCTTTCATTGGAAACTTGTTCCTTTTCTGTACAGTGCGATATATCACTTTGTAGTTTTCCTGGTTTAATAACTGAACAGGCGACACGTATGTGAATTAGTTTACAAAGTTGTGCTTTACGTTTATGTTCTTTCGATGGAAACTTGTCTTTGTGCCATATAGTGCGAGATAACACTTTTCAGTTTTCCTGTATTGCTAATTGAGAGAGCGACACACATGTGATTCAGTTTATGAATTAGTGCTTTGCGTCTCTGTTCTTTCATTCGAAATTTGTTCCTGTATTGTACAGTGCGATATATCACTTTTCAGTTTTCCTGTATTCCTAATTGAGCGAGCGACACACATGTGATTTAGTTTACAAAGTAGTGCTTTGATTTTCTGTTCTTTCATTCGAAACGTGTTCCTGTGCTGTACAGTGTGCTATATCACTTTTCAGTTTTCTTGTTATAATAATTGAACGGGCGACACGTATGTGAATTAGTTTACAAAGTTGTGCTTTACGTTTATGTTCTTTCGATGGAAACTTGTCTTTGTGCCATATAGTGCGAGATAACACTTTTCAGTTTTCCTGTATTGCTAATTGAGCGAGCGACACACATGTGATTCAGTTTATGAATTAGTGCTTTGCTTCTCTGTTCTTTCATTCGAAATTTGTTCCTGTACTGTACAGTGCGATATATCACTTTTCAGTTTTCCTGTATTCCTAATTGAGCGAGCGACACACATGTGATTTTGTTTACAAAGTAGTGCTTTGATTTTCTGTTCTTTCATTCGAAACGTGTTCCTGTGCTGTACAGTGTGCTATATCACTTTTCAGTTTTCTTGTTATAATAATTGAACGGGCGACACGTATGTGAATTAGTTTACAAAGTTGGGTTTTGCGTGTCTGTTCTTTCAATGGAAAGTTGTTTCTGTGCCGTACAGTGCGAGATAACACTTTTTAGTTTTCCTGTATTCCTAACTGAGCCAGCGACACACATGTGATTTAGTTTACATAGTAGTGCTGTGCTTTTCTGTTCTTTCGTTGGAAACTTGTTCCTGTCCTGTACAGTGCAATATATCACTTTTTAGTTTTCCTGTTATAATAATTGAACAGGCGACACGTATGTGAATTAGTTTACAAAGTTGTGCATTGCGTTTATGTTCTTTCGATGGAAACTTGTTTCTGTGCCGTATAGTGCGAGATAACACTTTTCAGTTTTCCTGTATTGCTAATTGAGCGAGCGACACACATGTGATTCAGTTTACCAATTAGTGCTTTGCTTTTCCGTAGTTTCGCTCAAAATTTGTTCCTCTGCTGTACAGTGCGATATATCACTTTTCAGTTTTCCTGTATTCCTAATTGAGCGAGTGACACACATGTGATTTAGTTTACAAAGTAGTGGTTTGGGTTTATGTTCTTTCCTTGGAAACTTGTTCCTGTTAGGAACAAGTTAGGGTTAGGTTTAGGGTTAGGGTTAGGGTTAGTGTTAGTGTTATGGTTAGGGTTAGGGTTAGGGTTAGGGTTCGCGTTAGGGTTAGGGTAGGGTTAGGGTTAGGGTTAGGGTTAGGGTTAGGGTAGGGTTAGGGTTAGGGTTAGGGTTAGGGTTAGGGTTTGGGTAGGGTTAGGGTTAGGGTTAGGGTTAGGGTTAGGGTCAGGTTCAGGATTAGGGTTAGGGTTAGGGTTAGGGTTAGTGTTATATCTCTTTTCAGTTTTCCTGTTATAATAATTGAAAAGGCGGCACGTATGTGTATTAGTTTACAAAGTAGTGCTTTGCGTTTATGTTCTTTCGTTCGAAACTTGTTCCTTTTCTGTACAGTGCGATATATCACTTTGTAGTTTTCCTGGTATAATAACTGAACAGGCGACACGTATGTGAATTAGTTTACAAAGTTGTGCTTTACGTTTATGTTCTTTCGATGGAAACTTGTCTTTGTTCCATATAGTGCGAGATAACACTTTTCAGTTTTCCTGTATTGCTAATTGAGAGAGCGACACACATGTGATTCAGTTTATGAATTAGTGCTTTGCTTCTCTGTTCTTTCATTCGAAATTTGTTCCTGTACTGTACAGTGCGATATATCACTTTTCAGTTTTCCTGTATTCCTAATTGAGCGAGCGACACACATGTGATTTAGTTTACAAAGTAGTGCTTTGATTTTCTGTTCTTTCATTCGAAACGTGTTCCTGTGCTGTACAGTGTGCTATATCACTTTTCAGTTTTCTTGTTATAATAATTGAACGGGCGACACGTATGTGAATTAGTTTACAAAGTTGTGCTTTACGTTTATGTTCTTTCGATGGAAACTTGTCTTTGTGCCATATAGTGCGAGATAACACTTTTCAGTTTTCCTGTATTGCTAATTGAGCGAGCGACACACATGTGATTCAGTTTATGAATTAGTGCTTTGCTTCTCTGTTCTTTCATTCGAAATTTGTTCCTGTACTGTACAGTGCGATATATCACTTTTCAGTTTTCCTGTATTCCTAATTGAGCGAGCGACACACATGTGATTTTGTTTACAAAGTAGTGCTTTGATTTTCTGTTCTTTCATTCGAAACGTGTTCCTGTGCTGTACAGTGTGCTATATCACTTTTCAGTTTTCTTGTTATAATAATTGAACGGGCGACACGTATGTGAATTAGTTTACAAAGTTGGGTTTTGCGTGTCTGTTCTTTCAATGGAAAGTTGTTTCTGTGCCGTACAGTGCGAGATAACACTTTTTAGTTTTCCTGTATTCCTAACTGAGCCAGCGACACACATGTGATTTAGTTTACATAGTAGTGCTGTGCTTTTCTGTTCTTTCGTTGGAAACTTGTTCCTGTCCTGTACAGTGCAATATATCACTTTTTAGTTTTCCTGTTATAATAATTGAACAGGCGACACGTATGTGAATTAGTTTACAAAGTTGTGCATTGCGTTTATGTTCTTTCGATGGAAACTTGTTTCTGTGCCGTATAGTGCGAGATAACACTTTTCAGTTTTCCTGTATTGCTAATTGAGCGAGCGACACACATGTGATTCAGTTTACCAATTAGTGCTTTGCTTTTCCGTAGTTTCGCTCAAAATTTGTTCCTCTGCTGTACAGTGCGATATATCACTTTTCAGTTTTCCTGTATTCCTAATTGAGCGAGTGACACACATGTGATTTAGTTTACAAAGTAGTGGTTTGGGTTTATGTTCTTTCCTTGGAAACTTGTTCCTGTTAGGAACAAGTTAGGGTTAGGTTTAGGGTTAGGGTTAGGGTTAGTGTTAGTGTTATGGTTAGGGTTAGGGTTAGGGTTAGGGTTCGCGTTAGGCTTAGGGTAGGGTTAGGGTTAGGGTTAGGGTTAGGGTTAGGGTAGGGTTAGGGTTAGGGTTAGGGTTAGGGTTAGGGTTAGGGTTTGGGTAGGGTTAGGGTTAGGGTTAGGGTTAGGGTTAGGGTTAGGGTCAGGTTCAGGATTAGGGTTAGGGTTAGGGTTAGGGTTAGTGTTATATCTCTTTTCAGTTTTCCTGTTATAATAATTGAAAAGGCGGCACGTATGTGTATTAGTTTACAAAGTAGTGCTTTGCGTTTATGTTCTTTCGTTCGAAACTTGTTCCTTTTCTGTACAGTGCGATATATCACTTTGTAGTTTTCCTGGTACAATAACTGAACAGGCGACACGTATGTGAATTAGTTTACAAAGTTGTGCTTTACGTTTATGTTCTTTCGATGGAAACTTGTCTTTGTGCCATATAGTGCGAGATAACACTTTTCAGTTTTCCTGTATTGCTAATTGAGAGAGCGACACACATGTGATTCAGTTTATGAATTAGTGCTTTGCTTCTCTGTTCTTTCATTCGAAATTTGTTCCTGTACTGTACAGTGCGATATATCACTTTTCAGTTTTCCTGTATTCCTAATTGAGCCAGCGACACACATGTGATTTAGTTTACATAGTAGTGCTGTGCTTTTCTGTTGTTTCGTTGGAAACTTGTTCCTGTCCTGTTCAGTGCAATATATCACTTTTTAGTTTTCCTGTTATAATAATTGAACAGGCGACACGTATGTGAATTAGTTTACAAAGTTGTGCATTGCGTTTATGTTCTTTCGATGGAAACTTGTTTCTGTGCCGTATAGTGCGAGATAACACTTTTCAGTTTTCCTGTATTGCTAATTGAGCGAGAGACACACATGTGATTCAGTTTACCAATTAGTGCTTTGCTTTTCTGTAGTTTCGTTCAAAATTTGTTCCTCTGCTGTACAGTGATATATATCACTTTTCAGTTTTCCTGTATTGCTAATTGAGCGAGTGACACACATGTGATTTAGTTTACAAAGTAGTGGTTTGGGTTTATGTTCTTTCCTTGGAAACTTGTTCCTGTTAGGAACAAGTTAGGGTTAGGTTTAGGGTTAGGGTTAGGGTTAGTGTTAGTGTTATGGTTAGGGTTAGGGTTAGGGTTAGGGTTCGCGTTAGGGTTAGGGTAGGGTTAGGGTTAGGGTTAGTGTTAGGGTTAGGGTTAGGGTAGGGTTAGGGTTAGGGTTAGAGTTAGGGTTAGGGTTAGCGTTAGCGTTAGGGTAGGGTTAGGGTTAGGGTTAGAGTTAGGGTTTGGGTAGGGTTAGGGTTAGGGTTAGGGTTAGGGTCAGGTTCAGGATTATGGTTAGGGTTAGGGTTATGGTTAGTGTTATATCTCTTTTCAGTTTTCCTGTTATAATAATTGAAAAGGCGGCACGTATGTGTATTAGTTTACAAAGTAGTGCTTTGCGTTTATGTTCTTTCGTTCGAAACTTGTTCCTTTGCTGTACAGTGCGATATATCACTTCATAGATTTCCTGGTATAATAACTGAACAGGCGACACGTATGTGAATTAGTTTACAAAGTTGTGCTTTACGTTTATGTTCTTTCGATGGAAACTTGTCTTTGTGCCATATAGTGCGAGATAACACTTTTCAGTTTTCCTGTATTGCTAATTGAGCGAGCGACACACATGTGATTCAGTTTATGAATTAGTGCTTTGCTTCTCTGTTCTTTCATTCGAAATTTGTTCCTGTACTGTACAGTGCGATATATCACTTTTCAGTTTTCCTGTATTCCTAATTGAGCGAGCGACACACATGTGATTTTGTTTACAAAGTATTGCTTTGATTTTCTGTTCTTTCATTCGAAACGTGTTCCTGTGCTGTACAGTGTGCTATATCACTTTTCAGTTTTCTTGTTATAATAATTAAACGGGCGACACGTATGTGAATTAGTTTACAAAGTTGGGTTTTGCGTGTCTATTCTTTCAATGGAAACTTGTTTCTGTGCCGTACAATGCGAGATAACACTTTTCCGTTTTCCTGTATTCCTAATTGAGCCAGCGACACACATGTGATTTAGTTTACATAGTAGTGCTTTGCTTTTCTGTTCTTTCGTTGGAAACTTGTTCCTGTCCTGTACAGTGCAATATATCACTTTGTAGTTTTCCTGTTATAATAATTGAACAGGCGACACGTATGTGAATTAGTTTACAAAGTTGTGCATTGCGTTTATGTTCTTTCGATGGAAACTTGTTTCTGTGCCGTATAGTGCGAGATAACACTTTTCAGTTTTTCTGTATTGCTAATTGAGCGAGCGACACACATGTGATTCAGTTTACCAATTAGTGCTTTGCTTTTCTGTAGTTTCGCTCAAAATTTGTTCCTCTGCTGTACAGTGCGATATATCACTTTTCAGTTTTCCTGTATTCCTAATTGAGCGAGTGACACACATGTGATTTAGTTTACAAAGTAGTGGTTTGGGTTTATGTTCTTTCCTTGGAAACTTGTTCCTGTTAGGAACAAGTTAGGGTTAGGTTTAGGGTTAGGGTTAGTGTTAGTGTTATGGTTAGGGTTAGGGTTAGGGTTAGGGTTAGGGTTCGCGTTAGGGTTAGGGTAGGGTTAGGGTTAGGGTTAGGGTTAGGGTAGGGTTAGGGTTACGGTTAGGGTTAGGGTTAGCGTTAGCGTTAGGGTAGGGTTAGGGTTAGGGTTAGGGTTAGGGTTAGGGTTTGTGTAGGGTTAGGGTTAAGGTTAGGGTTAGGGTTAGGGTCAGGTTCAGGATTATGGTTAGGGTTAAGGTTATGGTTAGTGTTATATCTCTTTTCAGTTTTCCTGTTATAATAATTGAAAAGGCGGCACGTATGTGTATTAGTTTACAAAGTAGTGCTTTGCGTTTATGTTCTTTCGTTCGAAACTTGTTCCTTTGCTGTACAGTGCGATATATAACTTTGTAGTTTTCCTGGTATAATAACTGGACAGGCGACACGTATGTGAATTAGTTTACAAAGTTGTGCTTTACGTTTATGTTCTTTCGATGGAAACTTGTCTTTGTGCCATATAGTGCGAGATAACACTTTTCAGTTTTCCTGTATTGCTAATTGAGCGAGCGACACACATGTGATTCAGTTTATGAATTAGTGCTTTGCTTCTCTGTTCTTTCATTCGAAATTTGTTCCTGTACTGTACAGTGCGATATATCACTTTTCAGTTTTCCTGTATTCCTAATTGAGCGAGCGACACACATGTGATTTTGTTTACAAAGTAGTGCTTTGATTTTCTGTTCTTTCATTCGAAACGTGTTCCTGTGCTGTACAGTGTGCTATATCACTTTTCAGTTTTCTTGTTATAATAATTGAACGGGCGACACGTATGTGAATTAGTTTACAAAGTTGGGTTTTGCGTGTCTGTTCTTTCAATGGAAAGTTGTTTCTGTGCCGTACAGTGCGAGATAACACTTTTTAGTTTTCCTGTATTCCTAACTGAGCCAGCGACACACATGTGATTTAGTTTACATAGTAGTGCTGTGCTTTTCTGTTCTTTCGTTGGAAACTTGTTCCTGTCCTGTACAGTGCAATATATCACTTTTTAGTTTTCCTGTTATAATAATTGAACAGGCGACACGTATGTGAATTAGTTTACAAAGTTGTGCATTGCGTTTATGTTCTTTCGATGGAAACTTGTTTCTGTGCCGTATAGTGCGAGATAACACTTTTCAGTTTTCCTGTATTGCTAATTGAGCGAGCGACACACATGTGATTCAGTTTACCAATTAGTGCTTTGCTTTTCCGTAGTTTCGCTCAAAATTTGTTCCTCTGCTGTACAGTGCGATATATCACTTTTCAGTTTTCCTGTATTGCTAATTGAGCGAGTGACACACATGTGATTTAGTTTACAAAGTAGTGGTTTGGGTTTATGTTCTTTCCTTGGAAACTTGTTCCTGTTAGGAACAAGTTAGGGTTAGGTTTAGGGTTAGGGTTAGGGTTAGTGTTAGTGTTATGGTTAGGGTTAGGGTTAGGGTTAGGGTTCGCGTTAGGGTTAGGGTAGGGTTAGGGTTAGGGTTAGGGTTAGGGTTAGGGTAGGGTTAGGGTTAGGGTTAGGGTTAGGGTTAGGGTTTGGGTAGGGTTAGGGTTAGGGTTAGGGTTAGGGTTAGGGTCAGGTTCAGGATTAGGGTTAGGGTTAGGGTTAGGGTTAGTGTTATATCTCTTTTCAGTTTTCCTGTTATAATAATTGAAAAGGCGGCACGTATGTGTATTAGTTTACAAAGTAGTGCTTTGCGTTTATGTTCTTTCGTTCGAAAGTTGTTCCTTTTCTGTACAGTGCGATATATCACTTTGTAGTTTTCCTGGTATAATAACTGAACAGGCGACACGTATGTGAATTAGTTTACAAAGTTGTGCTTTACATTTATGTTCTTTGATGGAAACTTGTCTTTGTGCCATATAGTGCGAGATAACACTTTTCAGTTTTCCTGTATTGCTAATTGAGAGAGCGACACACATGTGATTCAGTTTATGAATTAGTGCTTTGCTTCTCTGTTCTTTCATTCGAAATTTGTTCCTGTACTGTACAGTGCGATATATCACTTTTCAGTTTTCCTGTATTCCTAATTGAGGGAGCGAAACACATGTGATTTAGTTTACAAAGTAGTGCTTTGATTTTCTGTTCTTTCATTCGAAACGTGTTCCTGTGCTGTACAGTGTGCTATATCACTTTTCAGTTTTCTTGTTATAATAATTGAACGGGCGACACGTATGTGAATTAGTTTACAAAGTTGGGTTTTGCGTGTCTATTCTTTCAATGGAAACTTGTTTCTGTGCCGTACAATGCGAGATAACACTTTTAAGTTTTCCTGTATTCCTAATTGAGCCAGCGACACACATGTGATTTAGTTTACATAGTAGTGCTGTGCTTTTCTGTTGTTTCGTTGGAAACTTGTTCCTGTCCTGTTCAGTGCAATATATCACTTTTTAGTTTTCCTGTTATAATAATTGAACAGGCGACACGTATGTGAATTAGTTTACAAAGTTGTGCATTGCGTTTATGTTCTTTCGATGGAAACTTGTTTCTGTGCCGTATAGTGCGAGATAACACTTTTCAGTTTTCCTGTATTGCTAATTGAGCGAGCGACACACATGTGATTCAGTTTACCAATTAGTGCTTTGCTTTTCCGTAGTTTCGCTCAAAATTTGTTCCTCTGCTGTACAGTGCCATATATCACTTTTCTGTTTTCCTGTATTCCTAATTGAGCGAGTGACACACATGTGATTTAGTTTACAAAGTAGTGGTTTGGGTTTATGTTCTTTCCTTGGAAACTTGTTCCTGTTAGGAACAAGTTAGGGTTAGGTTTAGGGTTAGGGTTAGGGTTAGTGTTAGTGTTATGGTTAGGGTTAGTGTTAGGGTTAGGGTTCGCGTTAGGGTTAGGGTAGGGTTAGGGTTAGGGTTAGGGTTAGGGTTAGGGTAGGGTTAGGGTTAGGGTTAGGGTTAGGGTTAGGGTTTGGGTAGGGTTAGGGTTAGGGTTAGGGTTAGGGTTAGGGTTAGGGTCAGGTTCAGGATTAGGGTTAGGGTTAGGGTTAGGGTTAGGGTTAGTGTTATATCTCATTTCAGTTTTCCTGTTATAATAATTGAAAAGGCGGCACGTATGTGTATTAGTTTACAAAGTAGTGCTTTGCGTTTATGTTCTTTCGTTCGAAACTTGTTCCTTTTCTGTACAGTGCGATATATCACTTTGTAGTTTTCCTGGTATAATAACTGAACAGGCGACACGTATGTGAATTAGTTTACAAAGTTGTGCTTTACGTTTATGTTCTTTCGATGGAAACTTGTCTTTGTGCCATATAGTGCGAGATAACACTTTTCAGTTTTCCTGTATTGCTAATTGAGAGAGCGACACACATGTGATTCAGTTTATGAATTAGTGCTTTGCTTCTCTGTTCTTTCATTCGAAATTTGTTCCTGTACTGTACAGTGCGATATATCACTTTTCAGTTTTCCTGTATTCCTAATTGAGCGAGCGACACACATGTGATTTTGTTTACAAAGTAGTGCTTTGATTTTCTGTTCTTTCATTCGAAACTTGTTCCTGTGCTGTACAGTGTGCTATATCACTTTTCAGTTTTCTTGTTATAATAATTGAACGGGCGACACGTATGTGAATTAGTTTACAAAGTTGGGTTTTGCGTGTCTGTTCTTTCAATGGAAAGTTGTTTCTGTGCCGTACAGTGCGAGATAACACTTTTTAGTTTTCTTGTATTCCTAACTGAGCCAGCGACACACATGTGATTTAGTTTACATAGTAGTGCTGTGCTTTTCTGTTCTTTCGTTGGAAACTTGTTCCTGTCCTGTACAGTGCAATATATCAATTTTAGTTTTCCTGTTATAATAATTGAACAGGCAACACGTATGTGAATTAGTTTACAAAGTTGTGCATTGCGTTTATGTTCTTTCGATGGAAACTTGTTTCTGTGCCGTATAGTGCGAGATAACACTTTTCAGTTTTCCTGTATTGCTAATTGAGGGAGCGACACACATGTGATTCAGTTTACCAATTAGTGCTTTGCTTTTCCGTAGTTTCACTCAAAATTTGTTCCTCTGCTGTACAGTGCGATATATCACTTTTCTGTTTTCCTGTATTCCTAATTGAGCGAGTGACACACATGTGATTTAGTTTACAAAGTAGTGGTTTGGGTTTATGTTCTTTCCTTGGAAACTTGTTCCTGTTAGGAACAAGTTAGGGTTAGGTTTAGGGTTAGGGTTAGGGTTAGTGTTAGTGTTATGGTTAGGGTTAGGGTTAGGGTTAGGGTTCGCGTTAGGGTTAGGGTAGGGTTAGGGTTAGGGTTAGGGTTAGGGTAGGGTTAGGGTTAGGGTTAGGGTTAGGGTTAGGGTTAGGGTTTGGGTAGGGTTAGGGTTAGGGTTAGGGTTAGGGTTAGGGTCAGGTTCAGGATTAGGGTTAGGGTTAGGGTTAGTGTTAGTGTTATATCTCTTTTCAGTTTTCCTGTTATAATAATTGAAAAGGCGGCACGTATGTGTATTAGTTTACAAAGTAGTGCTTTGCGTTTATGTTCTTTCGTTCGAAACTTGTTCCTTTTCTGTACAGTGCGATATATCACTTTGTAGTTTTCCTGGTATAATAACTGAACAGGCGACACGTATGTGAATTAGTTTACAAAGTTGTGCTTTACGTTTATGTTCTTTGATGGAAACTTGTCTTTGTGCCATATAGTGCGAGATAACACTTTTCAGTTTTCCTGTATTGCTAATTGAGAGAGCGACACACATGTGATTCAGTTTATGAATTAGTGCTTTGCTTCTCTGTTCTTTCATTCGAAATTTGTTCCTGTACTGTACAGTGCGATATATCACTTTTCAGTTTTCCTGTATTCCTAATTGAGGGAGCGAAACACATGTGATTTAGTTTACAAAGTAGTGCTTTGATTTTCTGTTCTTTCATTCGAAACGTGTTCCTGTGCTGTACAGTGTGCTATATCACTTTTCAGTTTTCTTGTTATAATAATTGAACGGGCGACACGTATGTGAATTAGTTTACAAAGTTGGGTTTTGCGTGTCTATTCTTTCAATGGAAACTTGTTTCTGTGCCGTACAATGCGAGATAACACTTTTAAGTTTTCCTGTATTCCTAATTGAGCCAGCGACACACATGTGATTTAGTTTACATAGTAGTGCTGTGCTTTTCTGTTGTTTCGTTGGAAACTTGTTCCTGTCCTGTTCAGTGCAATATATCACTTTTTAGTTTTCCTGTTATAATAATTGAACAGGCGACACGTATGTGAATTAGTTTACAAAGTTGTGCATTGCGTTTATGTTCTTTCGATGGAAACTTGTTTCTGTGCCGTATAGTGCGAGATAACACTTTTCAGTTTTCCTGTATTGCTAATTGAGCGAGCGACACACATGTGATTCAGTTTACCAATTAGTGCTTTGCTTTTCCGTAGTTTCGCTCAAAATTTGTTCCTCTGCTGTACAGTGCCATATATCACTTTTCTGTTTTCCTGTATTCCTAATTGAGCGAGTGACACACATGTGATTTAGTTTACAAAGTAGTGGTTTGGGTTTATGTTCTTTCCTTGGAAACTTGTTCCTGTTAGGAACAAGTTAGGGTTAGGTTTAGGGTTAGGGTTAGGGTTAGTGTTAGTGTTATGGTTAGGGTTAGTGTTAGGGTTAGGGTTCGCGTTAGGGTTAGGGTAGGGTTAGGGTTAGGGTTAGGGTTAGGTTTAGGGTAGGGTTAGGGTTAGGGTTAGGGTTAGGGTTTGGGTAGGGTTAGGGTTAGGGTTAGGGTTAGGGTTAGGGTCAGGTTCAGGATTAGGGTTAGGGTTAGGGTTAGGGTTAGGGTTAGTGTTATATCTCATTTCAGTTTTCCTGTTATAATAATTGAAAAGGCGGCACGTATGTGTATTAGTTTACAAAGTAGTGCTTTGCGTTTATGTTCTTTCGTTCGAAACTTGTTCCTTTTCTGTACAGTGCGATATATCACTTTGTAGTTTTCCTGGTATAATAACTGAACAGGCGACACGTATGTGAATTAGTTTACAAAGTTGTGCTTTACGTTTATGTTCTTTCGATGGAAACTTGTCTTTGTGCCATATAGTGCGAGATAACACTTTTCAGTTTTCCTGTATTGCTAATTGAGCGAGCGACACACATGTGATTCAGTTTATGAATTAGTGCTTTGCTTCTCTCTTCTTTCATTCGAAATTTGTTCCTGTACTGTACAGTGCGATATATCACTTTTCAGTTTTCCTGTATTCCTAATTGAGCGAGCGACACACATGTGATTTAGTTTACAAAGTAGTGCTTTGATTTTCTGTTCTTTCATTCGAAACGTGTTCCTGTGCTGTACAGTGTGCTATATCACTTTTCAGTTTTCTTGTTATAATAATTGAACGGGCGACACGTATGTGAATTAGTTTACAAAGTTGGGTTTTGCGTGTCTATTCTTTCAATGGAAACTTGTTTCTGTGCCGTACAATGCGAGATAACACTTTTCCGTTTTCCTGTATTCCTAATTGAGCCAGCGACACACATGTGATTTAGTATACATAGTAGTGCTGTGCTTTTCTGTTCTTTCGTTGGAAACTTGTTCCTGTCCTGTACAGTGCAATATATCACTTTTTAGTTTTCCTGTTATAATAATTGAACAGGCGACACGTATATGAATTAGTTTACAAAGTTGTGCATTGCGTTTATGTTCTTTCGATGGAAACTTGTTTCTGTGCCGTATAGTGCGAGATAACACTTTTCAGTTTTCCTGTATTGCTAATTGAGCGAGCGACACACATGTGATTCAGTTTACCAATTAGTGCTTTGCTTTTCCGTAGTTTCGCTCAAAATTTGTTCCTCTGCTGTACAGTGCGATATATCACTTTTCAGTTTTCCTGTATTCCTAATTGAGCGAGTGACACACATGTGATTTAGTTTACAAAGTAGTGGTTTGGGTTTATGTTCTTTCCTTGGAAACTTGTTCCTGTTAGGAACAAGTTAGGGTTAGGTTTAGGGTTAGGGTTAGTGTTAGCGTTATGGTTAGGGTTAGGGTTAGGGTTAGGGTTCGCGTTAGGGTTAGGGTAGGGTTAGTGTTAGGGTTAGGGTTAGGGTTAGGGTAGGGTTAGGGTTAGGGTTAGGGTTAGGGTTAGGGTTTGGGTAGGGTTAGGGTTAGGGTTAGGGTTAGGGTTAGGGTCAGGTTCAGGATTAGGGTTAGGGTTAGGGTTATGGTTAGTGTTATATCTCTTTTCAGTTTTCCTGTTATAATAATTGAAAAGGCGGCACGTATGTGTATTAGTTTACAAAGTAGTGCTTTGCGTTTATGTTCTTTCATTGGAAACTTGTTCCTTTTCTGTACAGTGCGATATATCACTTTGTAGTTTTCCTGGTTTAATAACTGAACAGGCGACACGTATGTGAATTAGTTTACAAAGTTGTGCTTTACGTTTATGTTCTTTCGATGGAAACTTGTCTTTGTGCCATATAGTGCGAGATAACACTTTTCAGTTTTCCTGTATTGCTAATTGAGAGAGCGACACACATGTGATTCAGTTTATGAATTAGTGCTTTGCGTCTCTGTTCTTTCATTCGAAATTTGTTCCTGTACTGTACAGTGCGATATATCACTTTTCAGTTTTCCTGTATTCCTAATTGAGCGAGCGACACACATGTGATTTAGTTTACAAAGTAGTGCTTTGATTTTCTGTTCTTTCATTCGAAACGTGTTCCTGTGCTGTACAGTGTGCTATATCACTTTTCAGTTTTCTTGTTATAATAATTGAACGGGCGACACGTATGTGAATTAGTTTACAAAGTTGTGCTTTACGTTTATGTTCTTTCGATGGAAACTTGTCTTTGTGCCATATAGTGCGAGATAACACTTTTCAGTTTTCCTGTATTGCTAATTGAGCGAGCGACACACATGTGATTCAGTTTATGAATTAGTGCTTTGCTTCTCTGTTCTTTCATTCGAAATTTGTTCCTGTACTGTACAGTGCGATATATCACTTTTCAGTTTTCCTGTATTCCTAATTGAGCGAGCGACACACATGTGATTTTGTTTACAAAGTAGTGCTTTGATTTTCTGTTCTTTCATTCGAAACGTGTTCCTGTGCTGTACAGTGTGCTATATCACTTTTCAGTTTTCTTGTTATAATAATTGAACGGGCGACACGTATGTGAATTAGTTTACAAAGTTGGGTTTTGCGTGTCTGTTCTTTCAATGGAAAGTTGTTTCTGTGCCGTACAGTGCGAGATAACACTTTTTAGTTTTCCTGTATTCCTAACTGAGCCAGCGACACACATGTGATTTAGTTTACATAGTAGTGCTGTGCTTTTCTGTTCTTTCGTTGGAAACTTGTTCCTGTCCTGTACAGTGCAATATATCACTTTTTAGTTTTCCTGTTATAATAATTGAACAGGCGACACGTATGTGAATTAGTTTACAAAGTTGTGCATTGCGTTTATGTTCTTTCGATGGAAACTTGTTTCTGTGCCGTATAGTGCGAGATAACACTTTTCAGTTTTCCTGTATTGCTAATTGAGCGAGCGACACACATGTGATTCAGTTTACCAATTAGTGCTTTGCTTTTCCGTAGTTTCGCTCAAAATTTGTTCCTCTGCTGTACAGTGCGATATATCACTTTTCAGTTTTCCTGTATTCCTAATTGAGCGAGTGACACACATGTGATTTAGTTTACAAAGTAGTGGTTTGGGTTTATGTTCTTTCCTTGGAAACTTGTTCCTGTTAGGAACAAGTTAGGGTTAGGTTTAGGGTTAGGGTTAGGGTTAGTGTTAGTGTTATGGTTAGGGTTAGGGTTAGGGTTAGGGTTCGCGTTAGGGTTAGGGTAGGGTTAGGGTTAGGGTTAGGGTTAGGGTTAGGGTAGGGTTAGGGTTAGGGTTAGGGTTAGGGTTAGGGTTTGGGTAGGGTTAGGGTTAGGGTTAGGGTTAGGGTCAGGTTCAGGATTAGGGTTAGGGTTAGGGTTAGGGTTAGTGTTATATCTCTTTTCAGTTTTCCTGTTATAATAATTGAAAAGGCGGCACGTATGTGTATTAGTTTACAAAGTAGTGCTTTGCGTTTATGTTCTTTCGTTCGAAACTTGTTCCTTTTCTGTACAGTGCGATATATCACTTTGTAGTTTTCCTGGTATAATAACTGAACAGGCGACACGTATGTGAATTAGTTTACAAAGTTGTGCTTTACGTTTATGTTCTTTCGATGGAAACTTGTCTTTGTTCCATATAGTGCGAGATAACACTTTTCAGTTTTCCTGTATTGCTAATTGAGAGAGCGACACACATGTGATTCAGTTTATGAATTAGTGCTTTGCGTCTCTGTTCTTTCATTCGAAATTTGTTCCTGTACTGTACAGTGCGATATATCACTTTTCAGTTTTCCTGTATTCCTAATTGAGCGAGCGACACACATGTGATTTAGTTTACAAAGTAGTGCTTTGATTTTCTGTTCTTTCATTCGAAACGTGTTCCTGTGCTGTACAGTGTGCTATATCACTTTTCAGTTTTCTTGTTATAATAATTGAACGGGCGACACGTATGTGAATTAGTTTACAAAGTTGTGCTTTACGTTTATGTTCTTTCGATGGAAACTTGTCTTTGTGCCATATAGTGCGAGATAACACTTTTCAGTTTTCCTGTATTGCTAATTGAGCGAGCGACACACATGTGATTCAGTTTATGAATTAGTGCTTTGCTTCTCTGTTCTTTCATTCGAAATTTGTTCCTGTACTGTACAGTGCGATATATCACTTTTCAGTTTTCCTGTATTCCTAATTGAGCGAGCGACACACATGTGATTTTGTTTACAAAGTAGTGCTTTGATTTTCTGTTCTTTCATTCGAAACGTGTTCCTGTGCTGTACAGTGTGCTATATCACTTTTCAGTTTTCTTGTTATAATAATTGAACGGGCGACACGTATGTGAATTAGTTTACAAAGTTGGGTTTTGCGTGTCTGTTCTTTCAATGGAAAGTTGTTTCTGTGCCGTACAGTGCGAGATAACACTTTTTAGTTTTCCTGTATTCCTAACTGAGCCAGCGACACACATGTGATTTAGTTTACATAGTAGTGCTGTGCTTTTCTGTTCTTTCGTTGGAAACTTGTTCCTGTCCTGTACAGTGCAATATATCACTTTTTAGTTTTCCTGTTATAATAATTGAACAGGCGACACGTATGTGAATTAGTTTACAAAGTTGTGCATTGCGTTTATGTTCTTTCGATGGAAACTTGTTTCTGTGCCGTATAGTGCGAGATAACACTTTTCAGTTTTCCTGTATTGCTAATTGAGCGAGCGACACACATGTGATTCAGTTTACCAATTAGTGCTTTGCTTTTCCGTAGTTTCGCTCAAAATTTGTTCCTCTGCTGTACAGTGCGATATATCACTTTTCAGTTTTCCTGTATTCCTAATTGAGCGAGTGACACACATGTGATTTAGTTTACAAAGTAGTGGTTTGGGTTTATGTTCTTTCCTTGGAAACTTGTTCCTGTTAGGAACAAGTTAGGGTTAGGTTTAGGGTTAGGGTTAGGGTTAGTGTTAGTGTTATGGTTAGGGTTAGGGTTAGGGTTAGGGTTCGCGTTAGGGTTAGGGTAGGGTTAGGGTTAGGGTTAGGGTTAGGGTTAGGGTAGGGTTAGGGTTAGGGTTAGGGTTAGGGTTAGGGTTTGGGTAGGGTTAGGGTTAGGGTTAGGGTTAGGGTCAGGTTCAGGATTAGGGTTAGGGTTAGGGTTAGGGTTAGTGTTATATCTCTTTTCAGTTTTCCTGTTATAATAATTGAAAAGGCGGCACGTATGTGTATTAGTTTACAAAGTAGTGCTTTGCGTTTATGTTCTTTCGTTCGAAACTTGTTCCTTTTCTGTACAGTGCGATATATCACTTTGTAGTTTTCCTGGTATAATAACTGAACAGGCGACACGTATGTGAATTAGTTTACAAAGTTGTGCTTTACGTTTATGTTCTTTCGATGGAAACTTGTCTTTGTTCCATATAGTGCGAGATAACACTTTTCAGTTTTCCTGTATTGCTAATTGAGAGAGCGACACACATGTGATTCAGTTTATGAATTAGTGCTTTGCGTCTCTGTTCTTTCATTCGAAATTTGTTCCTGTACTGTACAGTGCGATATATCACTTTTCAGTTTTCCTGTATTCCTAATTGAGCGAGCGACACACATGTGATTTAGTTTACAAAGTAGTGCTTTGATTTTCTGTTCTTTCATTCGAAACGTGTTCCTGTGCTGTACAGTGTGCTATATCACTTTTCAGTTTTCTTGTTATAATAATTGAACGGGCGACACGTATGTGAATTAGTTTACAAAGTTGTGCTTTACGTTTATGTTCTTTCGATGGAAACTTGTCTTTGTGCCATATAGTGCGAGATAACACTTTTCAGTTTTCCTGTATTGCTAATTGAGCGAGCGACACACATGTGATTCAGTTTATGAATTAGTGCTTTGCGTCTCTGTTCTTTCATTCGAAATTTGTTCCTGTACTGTACAGTGCGATATATCACTTTTAAGTTTTCCTGTATTCCTAATTGAGCCAGCGACACACATGTGATTTAGTTTACATAGTAGTGCTGTGCTTTTCTGTTGTTTCGTTGGAAACTTGTTCCTGTCCTGTTCAGTGCAATATATCACTTTTTAGTTTTCCTGTTATAATAATTGAACAGGCGACACGTATGTGAATTAGTTTACAAAGTTGTGCATTGCGTTTATGTTCTTTCGATGGAAACTTGTTTCTGTGCCGTATAGTGCGAGATAACACTTTTCAGTTTTCCTGTATTGCTAATTGAGCGAGCGACACACATGTGATTCAGTTTACCAATTAGTGCTTTGCTTTTCCGTAGTTTCGCTCAAAATTTGTTCCTCTGCTGTACAGTGCCATATATCACTTTTCTGTTTTCCTGTATTCCTAATTGAGCGAGTGACACACATGTGATTTAGTTTACAAAGTAGTGGTTTGGGTTTATGTTCTTTCCTTGGAAACTTGTTCCTGTTAGGAACAAGTTAGGGTTAGGTTTAGGGTTAGGGTTAGGGTTAGTGTTAGTGTTATGGTTAGGGTTAGTGTTAGGGTTAGGGTTCGCGTTAGGGTTAGGGTAGGGTTAGGGTTAGGGTTAGGGTTAGGGTTAGGGTAGGGTTAGGGTTAGGGTTAGGGTTAGGGTTAGGGTTTGGGTAGGGTTAGGGTTAGGGTTAGGGTTAGGGTTAGGGTTAGGGTCAGGTTCAGGATTAGGGTTAGGGTTAGGGTTAGGGTTAGGGTTAGTGTTATATCTCATTTCAGTTTTCCTGTTATAATAATTGAAAAGGCGGCACGTATGTGTATTAGTTTACAAAGTAGTGCTTTGCGTTTATGTTCTTTCGTTCGAAACTTGTTCCTTTTCTGTACAGTGCGATATATCACTTTGTAGTTTTCCTGGTATAATAACTGAACAGGCGACACGTATGTGAATTAGTTTACAAAGTTGTGCTTTACGTTTATGTTCTTTCGATGGAAACTTGTCTTTGTGCCATATAGTGCGAGATAACACTTTTCAGTTTTCCTGTATTGCTAATTGAGAGAGCGACACACATGTGATTCAGTTTATGAATTAGTGCTTTGCTTCTCTGTTCTTTCATTCGAAATTTGTTCCTGTACTGTACAGTGCGATATATCACTTTTCAGTTTTCCTGTATTCCTAATTGAGCGAGCGACACACATGTGATTTTGTTTACAAAGTAGTGCTTTGATTTTCTGTTCTTTCATTCGAAACTTGTTCCTGTGCTGTACAGTGTGCTATATCACTTTTCAGTTTTCTTGTTATAATAATTGAACGGGCGACACGTATGTGAATTAGTTTACAAAGTTGGGTTTTGCGTGTCTGTTCTTTCAATGGAAAGTTGTTTCTGTGCCGTACAGTGCGAGATAACACTTTTTAGTTTTCTTGTATTCCTAACTGAGCCAGCGACACACATGTGATTTAGTTTACATAGTAGTGCTGTGCTTTTCTGTTCTTTCGTTGGAAACTTGTTCCTGTCCTGTACAGTGCAATATATCAATTTTAGTTTTCCTGTTATAATAATTGAACAGGCAACACGTATGTGAATTAGTTTACAAAGTTGTGCATTGCGTTTATGTTCTTTCGATGGAAACTTGTTTCTGTGCCGTATAGTGCGAGATAACACTTTTCAGTTTTCCTGTATTGCTAATTGAGGGAGCGACACACATGTGATTCAGTTTACCAATTAGTGCTTTGCTTTTCCGTAGTTTCACTCAAAATTTGTTCCTCTGCTGTACAGTGCGATATATCACTTTTCTGTTTTCCTGTATTCCTAATTGAGCGAGTGACACACATGTGATTTAGTTTACAAAGTAGTGGTTTGGGTTTATGTTCTTTCCTTGGAAACTTGTTCCTGTTAGGAACAAGTTAGGGTTAGGTTTAGGGTTAGGGTTAGGGTTAGTGTTAGTGTTATGGTTAGGGTTAGGGTTAGGGTTAGGGTTCGCGTTAGGGTTAGGGTAGGGTTAGGGTTAGGGTTAGGGTTAGGGTAGGGTTAGGGTTAGGGTTAGGGTTAGGGTTAGGGTTAGGGTTTGGGTAGGGTTAGGGTTAGGGTTAGGGTTAGGGTTAGGGTCAGGTTCAGGATTAGGGTTAGGGTTAGGGTTAGTGTTAGTGTTATATCTCTTTTCAGTTTTCCTGTTATAATAATTGAAAAGGCGGCACGTATGTGTATTAGTTTACAAAGTAGTGCTTTGCGTTTATGTTCTTTCGTTCGAAACTTGTTCCTTTTCTGTACAGTGCGATATATCACTTTGTAGTTTTCCTGGTATAATAACTGAACAGGCGACACGTATGTGAATTAGTTTACAAAGTTGTGCTTTACGTTTATGTTCTTTGATGGAAACTTGTCTTTGTGCCATATAGTGCGAGATAACACTTTTCAGTTTTCCTGTATTGCTAATTGAGAGAGCGACACACATGTGATTCAGTTTATGAATTAGTGCTTTGCTTCTCTGTTCTTTCATTCGAAATTTGTTCCTGTACTGTACAGTGCGATATATCACTTTTCAGTTTTCCTGTATTCCTAATTGAGGGAGCGAAACACATGTGATTTAGTTTACAAAGTAGTGCTTTGATTTTCTGTTCTTTCATTCGAAACGTGTTCCTGTGCTGTACAGTGTGCTATATCACTTTTCAGTTTTCTTGTTATAATAATTGAACGGGCGACACGTATGTGAATTAGTTTACAAAGTTGGGTTTTGCGTGTCTATTCTTTCAATGGAAACTTGTTTCTGTGCCGTACAATGCGAGATAACACTTTTAAGTTTTCCTGTATTCCTAATTGAGCCAGCGACACACATGTGATTTAGTTTACATAGTAGTGCTGTGCTTTTCTGTTGTTTCGTTGGAAACTTGTTCCTGTCCTGTTCAGTGCAATATATCACTTTTTAGTTTTCCTGTTATAATAATTGAACAGGCGACACGTATGTGAATTAGTTTACAAAGTTGTGCATTGCGTTTATGTTCTTTCGATGGAAACTTGTTTCTGTGCCGTATAGTGCGAGATAACACTTTTCAGTTTTCCTGTATTGCTAATTGAGCGAGCGACACACATGTGATTCAGTTTACCAATTAGTGCTTTGCTTTTCCGTAGTTTCGCTCAAAATTTGTTCCTCTGCTGTACAGTGCCATATATCACTTTTCTGTTTTCCTGTATTCCTAATTGAGCGAGTGACACACATGTGATTTAGTTTACAAAGTAGTGGTTTGGGTTTATGTTCTTTCCTTGGAAACTTGTTCCTGTTAGGAACAAGTTAGGGTTAGGTTTAGGGTTAGGGTTAGGGTTAGTGTTAGTGTTATGGTTAGGGTTAGTGTTAGGGTTAGGGTTCGCGTTAGGGTTAGGGTAGGGTTAGGGTTAGGGTTAGGGTTAGGTTTAGGGTAGGGTTAGGGTTAGGGTTAGGGTTAGGGTTTGGGTAGGGTTAGGGTTAGGGTTAGGGTTAGGGTTAGGGTCAGGTTCAGGATTAGGGTTAGGGTTAGGGTTAGGGTTAGGGTTAGTGTTATATCTCATTTCAGTTTTCCTGTTATAATAATTGAAAAGGCGGCACGTATGTGTATTAGTTTACAAAGTAGTGCTTTGCGTTTATGTTCTTTCGTTCGAAACTTGTTCCTTTTCTGTACAGTGCGATATATCACTTTGTAGTTTTCCTGGTATAATAACTGAACAGGCGACACGTATGTGAATTAGTTTACAAAGTTGTGCTTTACGTTTATGTTCTTTCGATGGAAACTTGTCTTTGTGCCATATAGTGCGAGATAACACTTTTCAGTTTTCCTGTATTGCTAATTGAGCGAGCGACACACATGTGATTCAGTTTATGAATTAGTGCTTTGCTTCTCTCTTCTTTCATTCGAAATTTGTTCCTGTACTGTACAGTGCGATATATCACTTTTCAGTTTTCCTGTATTCCTAATTGAGCGAGCGACACACATGTGATTTAGTTTACAAAGTAGTGCTTTGATTTTCTGTTCTTTCATTCGAAACGTGTTCCTGTGCTGTACAGTGTGCTATATCACTTTTCAGTTTTCTTGTTATAATAATTGAACGGGCGACACGTATGTGAATTAGTTTACAAAGTTGGGTTTTGCGTGTCTATTCTTTCAATGGAAACTTGTTTCTGTGCCGTACAATGCGAGATAACACTTTTCCGTTTTCCTGTATTCCTAATTGAGCCAGCGACACACATGTGATTTAGTATACATAGTAGTGCTGTGCTTTTCTGTTCTTTCGTTGGAAACTTGTTCCTGTCCTGTACAGTGCAATATATCACTTTTTAGTTTTCCTGTTATAATAATTGAACAGGCGACACGTATATGAATTAGTTTACAAAGTTGTGCATTGCGTTTATGTTCTTTCGATGGAAACTTGTTTCTGTGCCGTATAGTGCGAGATAACACTTTTCAGTTTTCCTGTATTGCTAATTGAGCGAGCGACACACATGTGATTCAGTTTACCAATTAGTGCTTTGCTTTTCCGTAGTTTCGCTCAAAATTTGTTCCTCTGCTGTACAGTGCGATATATCACTTTTCAGTTTTCCTGTATTCCTAATTGAGCGAGTGACACACATGTGATTTAGTTTACAAAGTAGTGGTTTGGGTTTATGTTCTTTCCTTGGAAACTTGTTCCTGTTAGGAACAAGTTAGGGTTAGGTTTAGGGTTAGGGTTAGTGTTAGCGTTATGGTTAGGGTTAGGGTTAGGGTTAGGGTTCGCGTTAGGGTTAGGGTAGGGTTAGTGTTAGGGTTAGGGTTAGGGTTAGGGTAGGGTTAGGGTTAGGGTTAGGGTTAGGGTTAGGGTTTGGGTAGGGTTAGGGTTAGGGTTAGGGTTAGGGTTAGGGTCAGGTTCAGGATTAGGGTTAGGGTTAGGGTTATGGTTAGTGTTATATCTCTTTTCAGTTTTCCTGTTATAATAATTGAAAAGGCGGCACGTATGTGTATTAGTTTACAAAGTAGTGCTTTGCGTTTATGTTCTTTCATTGGAAACTTGTTCCTTTTCTGTACAGTGCGATATATCACTTTGTAGTTTTCCTGGTTTAATAACTGAACAGGCGACACGTATGTGAATTAGTTTACAAAGTTGTGCTTTACGTTTATGTTCTTTCGATGGAAACTTGTCTTTGTGCCATATAGTGCGAGATAACACTTTTCAGTTTTCCTGTATTGCTAATTGAGAGAGCGACACACATGTGATTCAGTTTATGAATTAGTGCTTTGCGTCTCTGTTCTTTCATTCGAAATTTGTTCCTGTACTGTACAGTGCGATATATCACTTTTCAGTTTTCCTGTATTCCTAATTGAGCGAGCGACACACATGTGATTTAGTTTACAAAGTAGTGCTTTGATTTTCTGTTCTTTCATTCGAAACGTGTTCCTGTGCTGTACAGTGTGCTATATCACTTTTCAGTTTTCTTGTTATAATAATTGAACGGGCGACACGTATGTGAATTAGTTTACAAAGTTGTGCTTTACGTTTATGTTCTTTCGATGGAAACTTGTCTTTGTGCCATATAGTGCGAGATAACACTTTTCAGTTTTCCTGTATTGCTAATTGAGCGAGCGACACACATGTGATTCAGTTTATGAATTAGTGCTTTGCTTCTCTGTTCTTTCATTCGAAATTTGTTCCTGTACTGTACAGTGCGATATATCACTTTTCAGTTTTCCTGTATTCCTAATTGAGCGAGCGACACACATGTGATTTTGTTTACAAAGTAGTGCTTTGATTTTCTGTTCTTTCATTCGAAACGTGTTCCTGTGCTGTACAGTGTGCTATATCACTTTTCAGTTTTCTTGTTATAATAATTGAACGGGCGACACGTATGTGAATTAGTTTACAAAGTTGGGTTTTGCGTGTCTGTTCTTTCAATGGAAAGTTGTTTCTGTGCCGTACAGTGCGAGATAACACTTTTTAGTTTTCCTGTATTCCTAACTGAGCCAGCGACACACATGTGATTTAGTTTACATAGTAGTGCTGTGCTTTTCTGTTCTTTCGTTGGAAACTTGTTCCTGTCCTGTACAGTGCAATATATCACTTTTTAGTTTTCCTGTTATAATAATTGAACAGGCGACACGTATGTGAATTAGTTTACAAAGTTGTGCATTGCGTTTATGTTCTTTCGATGGAAACTTGTTTCTGTGCCGTATAGTGCGAGATAACACTTTTCAGTTTTCCTGTATTGCTAATTGAGCGAGCGACACACATGTGATTCAGTTTACCAATTAGTGCTTTGCTTTTCCGTAGTTTCGCTCAAAATTTGTTCCTCTGCTGTACAGTGCGATATATCACTTTTCAGTTTTCCTGTATTCCTAATTGAGCGAGTGACACACATGTGATTTAGTTTACAAAGTAGTGGTTTGGGTTTATGTTCTTTCCTTGGAAACTTGTTCCTGTTAGGAACAAGTTAGGGTTAGGTTTAGGGTTAGGGTTAGGGTTAGTGTTAGTGTTATGGTTAGGGTTAGGGTTAGGGTTAGGGTTCGCGTTAGGGTTAGGGTAGGGTTAGGGTTAGGGTTAGGGTTAGGGTTAGGGTAGGGTTAGGGTTAGGGTTAGGGTTAGGGTTAGGGTTTGGGTAGGGTTAGGGTTAGGGTTAGGGTTAGGGTCAGGTTCAGGATTAGGGTTAGGGTTAGGGTTAGGGTTAGTGTTATATCTCTTTTCAGTTTTCCTGTTATAATAATTGAAAAGGCGGCACGTATGTGTATTAGTTTACAAAGTAGTGCTTTGCGTTTATGTTCTTTCGTTCGAAACTTGTTCCTTTTCTGTACAGTGCGATATATCACTTTGTAGTTTTCCTGGTATAATAACTGAACAGGCGACACGTATGTGAATTAGTTTACAAAGTTGTGCTTTACGTTTATGTTCTTTCGATGGAAACTTGTCTTTGTTCCATATAGTGCGAGATAACACTTTTCAGTTTTCCTGTATTGCTAATTGAGAGAGCGACACACATGTGATTCAGTTTATGAATTAGTGCTTTGCGTCTCTGTTCTTTCATTCGAAATTTGTTCCTGTACTGTACAGTGCGATATATCACTTTTCAGTTTTCCTGTATTCCTAATTGAGCGAGCGACACACATGTGATTTAGTTTACAAAGTAGTGCTTTGATTTTCTGTTCTTTCATTCGAAACGTGTTCCTGTGCTGTACAGTGTGCTATATCACTTTTCAGTTTTCTTGTTATAATAATTGAACGGGCGACACGTATGTGAATTAGTTTACAAAGTTGTGCTTTACGTTTATGTTCTTTCGATGGAAACTTGTCTTTGTGCCATATAGTGCGAGATAACACTTTTCAGTTTTCCTGTATTGCTAATTGAGCGAGCGACACACATGTGATTCAGTTTATGAATTAGTGCTTTGCTTCTCTGTTCTTTCATTCGAAATTTGTTCCTGTACTGTACAGTGCGATATATCACTTTTCAGTTTTCCTGTATTCCTAATTGAGCGAGCGACACACATGTGATTTTGTTTACAAAGTAGTGCTTTGATTTTCTGTTCTTTCATTCGAAACGTGTTCCTGTGCTGTACAGTGTGCTATATCACTTTTCAGTTTTCTTGTTATAATAATTGAACGGGCGACACGTATGTGAATTAGTTTACAAAGTTGGGTTTTGCGTGTCTGTTCTTTCAATGGAAAGTTGTTTCTGTGCCGTACAGTGCGAGATAACACTTTTTAGTTTTCCTGTATTCCTAACTGAGCCAGCGACACACATGTGATTTAGTTTACATAGTAGTGCTGTGCTTTTCTGTTCTTTCGTTGGAAACTTGTTCCTGTCCTGTACAGTGCAATATATCACTTTTTAGTTTTCCTGTTATAATAATTGAACAGGCGACACGTATGTGAATTAGTTTACAAAGTTGTGCATTGCGTTTATGTTCTTTCGATGGAAACTTGTTTCTGTGCCGTATAGTGCGAGATAACACTTTTCAGTTTTCCTGTATTGCTAATTGAGCGAGCGACACACATGTGATTCAGTTTACCAATTAGTGCTTTGCTTTTCCGTAGTTTCGCTCAAAATTTGTTCCTCTGCTGTACAGTGCGATATATCACTTTTCAGTTTTCCTGTATTCCTAATTGAGCGAGTGACACACATGTGATTTAGTTTACAAAGTAGTGGTTTGGGTTTATGTTCTTTCCTTGGAAACTTGTTCCTGTTAGGAACAAGTTAGGGTTAGGTTTAGGGTTAGGGTTAGGGTTAGTGTTAGTGTTATGGTTAGGGTTAGGGTTAGGGTTAGGGTTCGCGTTAGGGTTAGGGTAGGGTTAGGGTTAGGGTTAGGGTTAGGGTTAGGGTAGGGTTAGGGTTAGGGTTAGGGTTAGGGTTAGGGTTTGGGTAGGGTTAGGGTTAGGGTTAGGGTTAGGGTCAGGTTCAGGATTAGGGTTAGGGTTAGGGTTAGGGTTAGTGTTATATCTCTTTTCAGTTTTCCTGTTATAATAATTGAAAAGGCGGCACGTATGTGTATTAGTTTACAAAGTAGTGCTTTGCGTTTATGTTCTTTCGTTCGAAACTTGTTCCTTTTCTGTACAGTGCGATATATCACTTTGTAGTTTTCCTGGTATAATAACTGAACAGGCGACACGTATGTGAATTAGTTTACAAAGTTGTGCTTTACGTTTATGTTCTTTCGATGGAAACTTGTCTTTGTTCCATATAGTGCGAGATAACACTTTTCAGTTTTCCTGTATTGCTAATTGAGAGAGCGACACACATGTGATTCAGTTTATGAATTAGTGCTTTGCGTCTCTGTTCTTTCATTCGAAATTTGTTCCTGTACTGTACAGTGCGATATATCACTTTTCAGTTTTCCTGTATTCCTAATTGAGCGAGCGACACACATGTGATTTAGTTTACAAAGTAGTGCTTTGATTTTCTGTTCTTTCATTCGAAACGTGTTCCTGTGCTGTACAGTGTGCTATATCACTTTTCAGTTTTCTTGTTATAATAATTGAACGGGCGACACGTATGTGAATTAGTTTACAAAGTTGTGCTTTACGTTTATGTTCTTTCGATGGAAACTTGTCTTTGTGCCATATAGTGCGAGATAACACTTTTCAGTTTTCCTGTATTGCTAATTGAGCGAGCGACACACATGTGATTCAGTTTATGAATTAGTGCTTTGCTTCTCTGTTCTTTCATTCGAAATTTGTTCCTGTACTGTACAGTGCGATATATCACTTTTCAGTTTTCCTGTATTCCTAATTGAGCGAGCGACACACATGTGATTTTGTTTACAAAGTAGTGCTTTGATTTTCTGTTCTTTCATTCGAAACATGTTCCTGTGCTGTACAGTGTGCTATATCACTTTTCAGTTTTCTTGTTATAATAATTGAACGGGCGACACGTATGTGAATTAGTTTACAAAGTTGGGTTTTGCGTGTCTGTTCTTTCAATGGAAAGTTGTTTCTGTGCCGTACAGTGCGAGATAACACTTTTTAGTTTTCCTGTATTCCTAACTGAGCCAGCGACACACATGTGATTTAGTTTACATAGTAGTGCTGTGCTTTTCTGTTCTTTCGTTGGAAACTTGTTCCTGTCCTGTACAGTGCAATATATCACTTTGTAGTTTTCCTGTTATAATAATTGAACAGGCGACACGTATGTGAATTAGTTTACAAAGTTGTGCATTGCGTTTATGTTCTTTCGATGGAAACTTGTTTCTGTGCCGTATAGTGCGAGATAACACTTTTCAGTTTTTCTGTATTGCTAATTGAGCGAGCGACACACATGTGATTCAGTTTACCAATTAGTGCTTTGCTTTTCTGTAGTTTCGCTCAAAATTTGTTCCTCTGCTGTACAGTGCGATATATCACTTTTCAGTTTTCCTGTATTCCTAATTGAGCGAGTGACACACATGTGATTTAGTTTACAAAGTAGTGGTTTGGGTTTATGTTCTTTCCTTGGAAACTTGTTCCTGTTAGGAACAAGTTAGGGTTAGGTTTAGGGTTAGGGTTAGTGTTAGTGTTATGGTTAGGGTTAGGGTTAGGGTTAGGGTTAGGGTTCGCGTTAGGGTTAGGGTAGGGTTAGGGTTAGGGTTAGGGTTAGGGTAGGGTTAGGGTTACGGTTAGGGTTAGGGTTAGCGTTAGCGTTAGGGTAGGGTTAGGGTTAGGGTTAGGGTTAGGGTTAGGGTTTGTGTAGGGTTAGGGTTAAGGTTAGGGTTAGGGTTAGGGTCAGGTTCAGGATTATGGTTAGGGTTAAGGTTATGGTTAGTGTTATATCTCTTTTCAGTTTTCCTGTTATAATAATTGAAAAGGCGGCACGTATGTGTATTAGTTTACAAAGTAGTGCTTTGCGTTTATGTTCTTTCGTTCGAAACTTGTTCCTTTGCTGTACAGTGCGATATATAACTTTGTAGTTTTCCTGGTATAATAACTGGACAGGCGACACGTATGTGAATTAGTTTACAAAGTTGTGCTTTACGTTTATGTTCTTTCGATGGAAACTTGTCTTTGTGCCATATAGTGCGAGATAACACTTTTCAGTTTTCCTGTATTGCTAATTGAGCGAGCGACACACATGTGATTCAGTTTATGAATTAGTGCTTTGCTTCTCTGTTCTTTCATTCGAAATTTGTTCCTGTACTGTACAGTGCGATATATCACTTTTCAGTTTTCCTGTATTCCTAATTGAGCGAGCGACACACATGTGATTTTGTTTACAAAGTAGTGCTTTGATTTTCTGTTCTTTCATTCGAAACGTGTTCCTGTGCTGTACAGTGTGCTATATCACTTTTCAGTTTTCTTGTTATAATAATTGAACGGGCGACACGTATGTGAATTAGTTTACAAAGTTGGGTTTTGCGTGTCTGTTCTTTCAATGGAAAGTTGTTTCTGTGCCGTACAGTGCGAGATAACACTTTTTAGTTTTCCTGTATTCCTAACTGAGCCAGCGACACACATGTGATTTAGTTTACATAGTAGTGCTGTGCTTTTCTGTTCTTTCGTTGGAAACTTGTTCCTGTCCTGTACAGTGCAATATATCACTTTTTAGTTTTCCTGTTATAATAATTGAACAGGCGACACGTATGTGAATTAGTTTACAAAGTTGTGCATTGCGTTTATGTTCTTTCGATGGAAACTTGTTTCTGTGCCGTATAGTGCGAGATAACACTTTTCAGTTTTCCTGTATTGCTAATTGAGCGAGCGACACACATGTGATTCAGTTTACCAATTAGTGCTTTGCTTTTCCGTAGTTTCGCTCAAAATTTGTTCCTCTGCTGTACAGTGCGATATATCACTTTTCAGTTTTCCTGTATTCCTAATTGAGCGAGTGACACACATGTGATTTAGTTTACAAAGTAGTGGTTTGGGTTTATGTTCTTTCCTTGGAAACTTGTTCCTGTTAGGAACAAGTTAGGGTTAGGTTTAGGGTTAGGGTTAGGGTTAGTGTTAGTGTTATGGTTAGGGTTAGGGTTAGGGTTAGGGTTCGCGTTAGGGTTAGGGTAGGGTTAGGGTTAGGGTTAGGGTTAGGGTTAGGGTAGGGTTAGGGTTAGGGTTAGGGTTAGGGTTAGGGTTTGGGTAGGGTTAGGGTTAGGGTTAGGGTTAGGGTTAGGGTCAGGTTCAGGATTAGGGTTAGGGTTAGGGTTAGGGTTAGTGTTATATCTCTTTTCAGTTTTCCTGTTATAATAATTGAAAAGGCGGCACGTATGTGTATTAGTTTACAAAGTAGTGCTTTGCGTTTATGTTCTTTCGTTCGAAACTTGTTCCTTTTCTGTACAGTGCGATATATCACTTTGTAGTTTTCCTGGTATAATAACTGAACAGGCGACACGTATGTGAATTAGTTTACAAAGTTGTGCTTTACGTTTATGTTCTTTCGATGGAAACTTGTCTTTGTGCCATATAGTGCGAGATAACACTTTTCAGTTTTCCTGTATTGCTAATTGAGAGAGCGACACACATGTGATTCAGTTTATGAATTAGTGCTTTGCTTCTCTGTTCTTTCATTCGAAATTTGTTCCTGTACTGTACAGTGCGATATATCACTTTTCAGTTTTCCTGTATTCCTAATTGAGCCAGCGACACACATGTGATTTAGTTTACATAGTAGTGCTGTGCTTTTCTGTTCTTTCGTTGGAAACTTGTTCCTGTCCTGTTCAGTGCAATATATCACTTTTTAGTTTTCCTGTTATAATAATTGAACAGGCGACACGTATGTGAATTAGTTTACAAAGTTGTGCATTGCGTTTATGTTCTTTCGATGGAAACTTGTTTCTGTGCCGTATAGTGCGAGATAACACTTTTCAGTTTTCCTGTATTGCTAATTGAGCGAGAGACACACATGTGATTCAGTTTACCAATTAGTGCTTTGCTTTTCTGTAGTTTCGTTCAAAATTTGTTCCTCTGCTGTACAGTGATATATATCACTTTTCAGTTTTCCTGTATTGCTAATTGAGCGAGTGACACACATGTGATTTAGTTTACAAAGTAGTGGTTTGGGTTTATGTTCTTTCCTTGGAAACTTGTTCCTGTTAGGAACAAGTTAGGGTTAGGTTTAGGGTTAGGGTTAGGGTTAGTGTTAGTGTTATGGTTAGGGTTAGGGTTAGGGTTAGGGTTCGCGTTAGGGTTAGGGTAGGGTTAGGGTTAGGGTTAGTGTTAGGGTTAGGGTTAGGGTAGGGTTAGGGTTAGGGTTAGAGTTAGGGTTAGGGTTAGCGTTAGCGTTAGGGTAGGGTTAGGGTTAGGGTTAGAGTTAGGGTTTGGGTAGGGTTAGGGTTAGGGTTAGGGTTAGGGTCAGGTTCAGGATTATGGTTAGGGTTAGGGTTATGGTTAGTGTTATATCTCTTTTCAGTTTTCCTGTTATAATAATTGAAAAGGCGGCACGTATGTGTATTAGTTTACAAAGTAGTGCTTTGCGTTTATGTTCTTTCGTTCGAAACTTGTTCCTTTGCTGTACAGTGCGATATATCACTTCATAGATTTCCTGGTACAATAACTGAACAGGCGACACGTATGTGAATTAGTTTACAAAGTTGTGCTTTACGTTTATGTTCTTTCGATGGAAACTTGTCTTTGTGCCATATAGTGCGAGATAACACTTTTCAGTTTTCCTGTATTGCTAATTGAGCGAGCGACACACATGTGATTCAGTTTATGAATTAGTGCTTTGCTTCTCTGTTCTTTCATTCGAAATTTGTTCCTGTACTGTACAGTGCGATATATCACTTTTCAGTTTTCCTGTATTCCTAATTGAGCGAGCGACACACATGTGATTTTGTTTACAAAGTAGTGCTTTGATTTTCTGTTCTTTCATTCGAAACGTGTTCCTGTGCTGTACAGTGTGCTATATCACTTTTCAGTTTTCTTGTTATAATAATTGAACGGGCGACACGTATGTGAATTAGTTTACAAAGTTGGGTTTTGCGTGTCTGTTCTTTCAATGGAAAGTTGTTTCTGTGCCGTACAGTGCGAGATAACACTTTTTAGTTTTCCTGTATTCCTAACTGAGCCAGCGACACACATGTGATTTAGTTTACATAGTAGTGCTGTGCTTTTCTGTTCTTTCGTTGGAAACTTGTTCCTGTCCTGTACAGTGCAATATATCACTTTTTAGTTTTCCTGTTATAATAATTGAACAGGCGACACGTATGTGAATTAGTTTACAAAGTTGTGCATTGCGTTTATGTTCTTTCGATGGAAACTTGTTTCTGTGCCGTATAGTGCGAGATAACACTTTTCAGTTTTCCTGTATTGCTAATTGAGCGAGCGACACACATGTGATTCAGTTTACCAATTAGTGCTTTGCTTTTCCGTAGTTTCGCTCAAAATTTGTTCCTCTGCTGTACAGTGCGATATATCACTTTTCAGTTTTCCTGTATTCCTAATTGAGCGAGTGACACACATGTGATTTAGTTTACAAAGTAGTGGTTTGGGTTTATGTTCTTTCCTTGGAAACTTGTTCCTGTTAGGAACAAGTTAGGGTTAGGTTTAGGGTTAGGGTTAGGGTTAGTGTTAGTGTTATGGTTAGGGTTAGGGTTAGGGTTAGGGTTCGCGTTAGGGTTAGGGTATTGTTAGGGTTAGGGTTAGGGTTAGGGTTAGGGTAGGGTTAGGGTTAGGGTTAGGGTTAGGGTTAGGGTTTGGGTAGGGTTAGGGTTAGGGTTAGGGTTAGGGTTAGGGTTAGGGTCAGGTTCAGGATTAGGGTTAGGGTTAGGGTTAGGGTTAGTGTTATATCTCTTTTCAGTTTTCCTGTTATAATAATTGAAAAGGCGGCACGTATGTGTATTAGTTTACAAAGTAGTGCTTTGCGTTTATGTTCTTTCGTTCGAAAGTTGTTCCTTTTCTGTACAGTGCGATATATCACTTTGTAGTTTTCCTGGTATAATAACTGAACAGGCGACACGTATGTGAATTAGTTTACAAAGTTGTGCTTTACGTTTATGTTCTTTCGATGGAAACTTGTCTTTGTGCCATATAGTGCGAGATAACACTTTTCAGTTTTCCTGTATTGCTAATTGAGAGAGCGACACACATGTGATTCAGTTTATGAATTAGTGCTTTGCTTCTCTGTTCTTTCATTCGAAATTTGTTCCTGTACTGTACAGTGCGATATATCACTTTTCAGTTTTCCTGTATTCCTAATTGAGCCAGCGACACACATGTGATTTAGTTTACATAGTAGTGCTGTGCTTTTCTGTTGTTTCGTTGGAAACTTGTTCCTGTCCTGTTCAGTGCAATATATCACTTTTTAGTTTTCCTGTTATAATAATTGAACAGGCGACACGTATGTGAATTAGTTTACAAAGTTGTGCATTGCGTTTATGTTCTTTCGATGGAAACTTGTTTCTGTGCCGTATAGTGCGAGATAACACTTTTCAGTTTTCCTGTATTGCTAATTGAGCGAGAGACACACATGTGATTCAGTTTACCAATTAGTGCTTTGCTTTTCTGTAGTTTCGTTCAAAATTTGTTCCTCTGCTGTACAGTGATATATATCACTTTTCAGTTTTCCTGTATTGCTAATTGAGCGAGTGACACACATGTGATTTAGTTTACAAAGTAGTGGTTTGGGTTTATGTTCTTTCCTTGGAAACTTGTTCCTGTTAGGAACAAGTTAGGGTTAGGTTTAGGGTTAGGGTTAGGGTTAGTGTTATGGTTAGGGTTAGGGTTAGGGTTAGGGTTCGCGTTAGGGTTAGGGTAGGGTTAGGGTTAGGGTTAGGGTTAGGGTTAGGGTAGGGTTAGGGTTAGGGTTAGGGTTAGGGTTCGCCTTAGGGTTAGGGTAGGTTTAGGGTTAGGGTTAGGGTAGGGTTAGGGTAGGGTTAGGGTTAGGGTTAGCGTTAGATTTAGGGTAGGGTTAGGGTTAGGGTTAGGGTTAGGGTTTGGGTAGGGTTAGGGTTAGGGTTAGGGTTAGGGTTAGGGTCAGGTTCAGGATTAGGGTTAGGGTTAGGGTTAGTGTTATATCTCTTTTCAGTTTTCCTGTTATAATAATTGAAAAGGCAGCACGTATGTGTATTAGTTTACAAAGTAGTGCTTTGCGTTTATGTTCTTTCGTTCGAAACTTGTTCTTTTGCTGTACAGTGCGATATATCACTTTGTAGTTTTCCTGGTATAATAACTGAACAGGCGACACGTATGTGAATTAGTTTACAAAGTTGTGCTTTACGTTTATGTTCTTTCGATGGAAACTTGTCTTTGTGCCATATAGTGCGAGATAACACTATTCAGTTTTCCTGTATTGCTAATTGAGCGAGCGACACACATGTGATTCAGTTTATGAATTAGTGCTTTGCTTCTCTGTTCTTTCATTCGAAATTTGTTCCTGTACTGTACAGGGCGATATATCACTTTTCAGTTTTCCTGTATTCCTAATTGAGCGAGCGACACACATGTGATTTAGTTTACAAAGTAGTGCTTTGATTTTCTGTTCTTTCATTCGAAACGTGTTCCTGTGCTGTACAGTGTGCTATATCACTTTTCAGTTTTCTTGTTATAATAATTGAACGGGCGACACGTATGTGAATTAGTTTACAAAGTTGGGTTTTGCGTGTCTATTCTTTCAATGGAAACTTGTTTCTGTGCCGTACAATGCGAGATAACACTTTTCAGTTTTCCTGTATTCCTAATTGAGCCAGCGACACACATGTGATTTAGTTTACATAGTAGTGCTGTGCTTTTCTGTTGTTTCGTTGGAAACTTGTTCCTGTCCTGTTCAGTGCAATATATCACTTTTTAGTTTTCCTGTTATAATAATTGAACAGGCGACACGTATGTGAATTAGTTTACAAAGTTGTGCATTGCGTTTATGTTCTTTCGATGGAAACTTGTTACTGTGCCGTATAGTGCGAGATAACACTTTTCAGTTTTCCTGTATTGCTAATTGAGCGAGAGACACACATGTGATTCAGTTTACCAATTAGTGCTTTGCTTTTCTGTAGTTTCGTTCAAAATTTGTTCCTCTGCTGTACAGTGATATATATCACTTTTCAGTTTTCCTGTATTCCTAATTGAGCGAGCGACACACATGTGATTTAGTTTACAAGGTAGTGCTTGGATTTTCTGTTCTTTCATTCGAAACGTGTTCCTGTGCTGTACAGTGTGCTATATCACTTTTCAGTTTTCTTGTTATAATAATTGAACGGGCGACACGTATGTGAATTAGTTTACAAAGTTGGGTTTTGAGTGTCTGTACTTTCAATGGAAACTTGTTTCTATGCCGTACAATGCGAGATAACACTTTTCAGTTTTCCTGTATTCCTAATTGAGGCAGCGACACACATGTGATTTAGTTTACATAGTAGTGCTTTGCTTTTCTGTTCTTTCGATGGAAACTTGTTCCTGTCCTGTACAGTGCAATAAATCACTTTTTAGTTTTCCTGTTACAATAATTGAACAGGCGACACGTATGTGAAGTAGTTTACAAAGTTGTGCATTGCGTTTATGTTCTCTCGATGGAAACTTGTTTCTGTGCCGTATAGTGCGAGATAACACTTTTCAGTTTTCCTGTATTGCTAATTGAGCGAGTGACACACATGTGATTTAGTTTACAAAGTAGTGGTTTGGGTTTATGTTCTTTCCTTGGAAACTTGTTCCTGTTAGGAACAAGTTAGGGTTAGGTTTAGGGTTAGGGTTAGGGTTAGTGGTATGGTTAGGGTTAGGGTTAGGGTTAGGGTTCGCGTTAGGTTTAGGGTAGGGTTAGGGTTAGGGTTAGGGTTAGGGTTAGGGTTAGGGTAGGGTTAGGGTTAGGGTTAGGGTTAGGGTTCGCCTTAGGGTTAGGGTAGGTTTAGGGTTAGGGTTAGGGTAGGGTTAGGGTAGGGTTAGGGTTAGGGTTAGCGTTAGATTTAGGGTAGGGTTAGGGATAGGGTTAGGGTTAGGGTTTGGGTAGGGTTAGGGTTAGGGTTAGGGTTAGGGTTAGGGTCAGGTTAAGGATTAGGGTTAGGGTTAGGGTTATGGTTAGTGTTATATCTCTTTTCAGTTTTCCTGTTATAATAATTGAAAAGGCGGCATGTATGTGTATTAGTTTACAAAGTAGTGCTTTGCGTGTATGTTCTTTCGTTCGAAACTTGTTCCTTTGCTGTACAGTGCGATATATCACTTTGTAGTTTTCCTGGTATAATAACTGAACAGGCGACACGTATGTGAATTAGTTTACAAAGTTGTGCTTTACGTTTATGTTCTTTCGATGGAAACTTGTCTTTGTGCCATATAGTGCGAGATAACACTATTCAGTTTTCCTGTATTGCTAATTGAGCGAGCGACACACATGTGATTCAGTTTATGAATTAGTGCTTTGCTTCTCTGTTCTTTCATTCGAAATTTGTTCCTGTACTGTACAGTGCGATGTATCACTTTTCAGTTTTCCTGTATTCCTAATTGAGCGAGCGACACACATGTGATTTAGTTTACAAAGTAGTGCTTTGATTTTCTGTTCTTTCATTCGAAACTTGTTCCTGTCCTGTACAGTGCAATATATCACTTTTTAGTTTTCCTGTTACAATAATTGAACAGGCGACACGTATGTGAAGTAGTTTACAAAGTTGTGCATTGCGTTTATGTTCTTTCGATGGAAACTTGTTTCTGTGCCGTATAGTGCGAGATAACACTTTTCAGTTTTCCTGTATTGCTAATTGAGCGAGTGACACACATGTGATTTAGTTTACAAAGTAGTGGTTTGGGTTTATGTTCTTTCCTTGGAAACTTGTTCCTGTTAGGAACAAGTTAGGGTTAGGTTTAGGGTTAGGGTTAGGGTTAGTGTTAGTGTTAGGGTTAGGGTTAGGGTTAGGGTTCGCGTTAGGGTTAGGGTAGGGTTAGGGTTAGGGTTAGGGTTAGGGTTAGGGTAGGGTTAGGGTTAGGGTTAGGGTTAGGGTTAGGTTTAGCGTTAGCGTTAGGGTAGGGTTAGGGTTAGGGTTTGGGTAGGGATAGGGTTAGGGTTAGAGTTAGGGTTAGGGTTAGGGTCAGGTTCAGGATTAGGGTTAGGGTTAGGGTTATGGTTAGTGTTATATCTCTTTTCAGTTTTCCTGTTATAATAATTGAAAAGGCGGCATGTATGTGTATTAGTATACAAAGTAGTGCTTTGCGTTTATGTTCTTTCGTTCGAAACTTGTTCCTTTGCTGTACAGTGCGATATATCACTTTGTAGTTTTCCTGGTATAATAACTGAACAGGCGACACGTATGTGAATTAGTTTACAAAGTTGTGCTTTACGTTTATGTTCTTTCGATGGAAACTTGTCTTTGTGCCATATAGTGCGAGATAACACTATTCAGTTTTCCTGTATTGCTAATTGAGCGAGCGACACACATGTGATTCAGTTTATGAATTAGTGCTTTGCTTCTCTGTTCTTTCATTCGAAATTTGTTCCTGTACTGTACAGTGCGATATATCACTTTTCAGTTTTCCTGTATTCCTAATTGAGCGAGCGACACACATGTGATTTAGTTTACAAAGTAGTGCTTTGATTTTCTGTTCTTTCATTCGAAACGTGTTCCTGTGCTGTACAGTGTGCTATATCACTTTTCAGTTTTCTTGTTATAATAATTGAACGGGCGACACGTATGTGAATTAGTTTACAAAGTTGGGTTTTGAGTGTCTGTACTTTCAATGGAAACTTGTTTCTATGCCGTACAATGCGAGATAACACTTTTCAGTTTTCCTGTATTCCTAATTGAGGCAGCGACACACATGTGATTTAGTTTACATAGTAGTGCTTTGCTTTTCTGTTCTTTCGATGGAAACTTGTTCCTGTCCTGTACAGTGCAATATATCACTTTTTAGTTTTCCTGTTACAATAATTGAACAGGCGACACGTATGTGAAGTAGTTTACAAAGTTGTGCATTGCGTTTATGTTCTCTCGATGGAAACTTGTTTCTGTGCCGTATAGTGCGAGATAACACTTTTCAGTTTTCCTGTATTGCTAATTGAGCGAGTGACACACATGTGATTTAGTTTACAAAGTAGTGGTTTGGGTTTATGTTCTTTCCTTGGAAACTTGTTCCTGTTAGGAACAAGTTAGGGTTAGGTTTAGGGTTAGGGTTAGGGTTAGTGGTATGGTTAGGGTTAGGGTTAGGGTTAGGGTTCGCGTTAGGGTTAGGGTAGGGTTAGGGTTAGGGTTAGGGTTAGGGTTAGGGTTAGGGTAGGGTTAGGGTTAGGGTTAGGGTTAGGGTTCGCCTTAGGGTTAGGGTAGGTTTAGGGTTAGGGTTAGGGTAGGGTTAGGGTAGGGTTAGGGTTAGGGTTAGCGTTAGATTTAGGGTAGGGTTAGGGTTAGGGTTAGGGTTTGGGTAGGGTTAGGGTTAGGGTTAGGGTTAGGGTTAGGGTCAGGTTCAGGATTAGGGTTAGGGTTAGGGTTAGTGTTATATCTCTTTTCAGTTTTCCTGTTATAATAATTGAAAAGGCAGCACGTATGTGTATTAGTTTACAAAGTAGTGCTTTGCGTTTATGTTCTTTCGTTCGAAACTTGTTCTTTTGCTGTACAGTGCGATATATCACTTTGTAGTTTTCCTGGTATAATAACTGAACAGGCGACACGTATGTGAATTAGTTTACAAAGTTGTGCTTTACGTTTATGTTCTTTCGATGGAAACTTGTGTTTGTGCCATATAGTGCGAGATAACACTATTCAGTTTTCCTGTATTGCTAATTGAGCGAGCGACACACATGTGATTCAGTTTATGAATTAGTGCTTTGCTTCTCTGTTCTTTCATTCGAAATTTGTTCCTGTACTGTACAGGGCGATATATCACTTTTCAGTTTTCCTGTATTCCTAATTGAGCGAGCGACACACATGTGATTTAGTTTACAAAGTAGTGCTTTGATTTTCTGTTCTTTCATTCGAAACGTGTTCCTGTGCTGTACAGTGTGCTATATCACTTTTCAGTTTTCTTGTTATAATAATTGAACAGGCGACACGTATGTGAATTAGTTTACAAAGTTGGGTTTTGCGTGTCTATTCTTTCAATGGAAACTTGTTTCTGTGCCGTACAATGCGAGATAACACTTTTAAGTTTTCCTGTATTCCTAATTGAGCCAGCGACACACATGTGATTTAGTTTACATAGTAGTGCTTTGGTTTTCTGTTCTTTCGTTGGAAACTTGTTCCTGTCCTGTACAGTGCAATATATCAATTTTTAGTTTTCCTGTTACAATAATTGAACAGGCGACACGTATGTGAAGTAGTTTACAAAGTTGTGCATTGCGTTTATGTTCTTTCGATGGAAACTTGTTTCTGTGCCGTATAGTGCGAGATAACACTTTTCAGTTTTCCTGTATTGCTAATTGAGCGAGTGACACACATGTGATTTAGTTAACAAAGTAGTGGTTTGGGTTTATGTTCTTTCCTTGGAAACTTGTTCCTGTTAGGAACAAGTTAGGGTTAGGTTTAGGGTTAGGGTTAGGGTTAGTGTTATGGTTAGGGTTAGGGTTAGGGTTAGGGTTAGGGTTCGCGTTAGGGTTAGGGTAGGGTTAGGGTTAGGGTTAGGGTTAGGGTAGGGTTAGGGTTAGGGTTAGGGTTAGGGTTAGGGTTAGGTTTAGCGTTAGCGTTAGGGTAGGGTTAGGGTTAGAGTTAGGGTTAGGGTTTGGGTAGGGATAGGGTTAGGGTTAGAGTTAGGGTTAGGGTTAGGGTCAGGTTCAGGATTAGGGTTAGGGTTAGGGTTATGGTTAGTGTTATATCTCTTTTCAGTTTTCCTGTTATAATAATTGAAAAGGCGGCACGTATGTGTATTAGTTTACAAAGTAGTGCTTTGCGTTTATGTTCTTTCGTTCGAAACTTCTTCCTTTGCTGTACAGTGCGATATATAACTTTGTAGTTTTCCTGGTATAATAACTGGACAGGCGACACGTATGTGAATTAGTTTACAAAGTTGTGCTTTACGTTTATGTTCTTTCGATGGAAACTTGTCTTTGTGCCATATAGTGCGAGATAACACTATTCAGTTTTCCTGTATTGCTAATTGAGCGAGCGACACACATGTGATTCAGTTTATGAATTAGTGCTTTGCTTCTCTGTTCTTTCATTCGAAATTTGTTCCTGTACTGTACAGTGCGATATATCACTTTTCAGTTTTCCTGTATTCCTAATTGAGCGAGCGACACACATGTGATTTAGTTTACAAAGTAGTGCTTTGATTTTCTGTTCTTTCATTCGAAACGTGTTCCTGTGCTGTACAGTGTGGTATATCACTTTTCAGTTTTCTTGTTATAATAATTGAACGGGCGACACGTATGTGAATTAGTTTACAAAGTTGGGTTTTGCGTGTCTATTCTTTCAATGGAAACTTGTTTCTGTGCTGTACAATGCGAGATAACACTTTTCAGTTTTCCTGTATTCCTAATTGAGGCAGCGACACACATGTGATTTAGTTTACATAGTAGTGCTTTGCTTTTCTGTTCTTTCGATGGAAACTTATTCCTGTCCTGTACAGTGCAATATATCACTTTTTAGTTTTCCTGTTACAATAATTGAACAGGCGACACGTATGTGAAGTAGTTTACAAAGTTGTGCATTGCGTTTATGTTCTTTCGATGGAAACTTGTTTCTGTGCCGTATAGTGCGAGATAACACTTTTCAGTTTTCCTGTATTGCTAATTGAGCGAGTGACACACATGTGATTTAGTTTACAAAGTAGTGGTTTGGGTTTATGTTCTTTCCTTGGAAACTTGTTCCTGTTAGGAACAAGTTAGGGTTAGGGTTAGGGTTAGGGTTAGGGTTAGTGTTATGGTTATGGTTAGGGTTAGGGTTAGGGTTAGGGGTAGGGTTAGGGTTCGCGTTAGGGTTAGAGTAGGGTTAGGGTTAGGGTTAGGGTTAGGGTTAGGGTAGGGTTAGGGTTAGGGTTAGGGTTAGGGTTAGGGTTAGGGTTCGCGTTAGGGTTAGGGTAGGGTTAGGGTTAGGGTTAGGGTAGGGTTAGGGTAGGGTTAGGGTTAGGTTTAGGGTTAGGGTTAGCGTTAGAGTTAGGGTAGGGTTAGGGTTAGGGTTAGGGTTTGGGTAGGGTTAGTGTTAGGGTTTGGGTTAGGGTCAGGTTCAGGATTAGGGTTAGGGTTAGGGTTAGTGTTATATCTCTTTTCAGTTTTCCTGTTATAATAATTGAAAAGGCAGCACGTATGTGTATTAGTTTACAAAGTAGTGCTTTGCGTTTATGTTCTTTCGTTCGAAACTTGTTCCTTTGCTGTACAGTGCGATATATCACTTTGTAGTTTTCCTGGTATAATAACTGAACGGGCGACACGTATGTGAATTAGTTTACAAAGTTGTGCATTGCGTTTATGTTCTTTCGATGGAAACTTGTTTCTGTGCCGTATAGTGCGAGATAACACTTTTCAGTTTTCCTGTATTGCTAATTGAGCGAGTGACACACATGTGATTTAGTTTACAAAGTAGTGGTTTGGGTTTATGTTCTTTCCTTGGAAACTTGTTCCTGTTAGGAACAAGTTAGGGTTAGGTTTAGGGTTAGGGTTAGGGTTAGTGTTAGGGTTAGGGTTAGGGTTAGGGTTAGGGTTAGGGTTCGCGTTAGGGTTAGGGTAGGGTTAGGGTTAGGGTTAGGGTTAGGGTTAGGGTAGGGTTAGGGTTAGGTTTAGCGTTAGCGTTAGGGTAGGGTTAGGGTTAGGGTTAGGGTTAGGGTTAGGGTTTGGGTAGGGATAGGGTTAGGGTTAGAGTTAGGGTTAGGGTTAGGGTTAGGGTCAGGTTCAGGATTAGGGTTAGGGTTAGGGTTATGGTTAGTGTTATATCTCTTTTCAGTTTTCCTGTTATAATAATTGAAAAGGCGGCATGTATGTGTATTAGTTTACAAAGTAGTGCTTTGCGTTTATGTTCTTTCGTTCCAAACTTGTTCCTTTGCTGTACAGTGCGATATATCACTTTGTAGTTTTCCTGGTATAATAACTGAACAGGCGACACTTATGTGAATTAGTTTACAAAGTTGTGCTTTACGTTTATGTTCTTTCGATGGAAACTTGTCTTTGTGCCATATAGTGCGAGATAACACTATTCAGTTTTCCTGTATTGCTAATTGAGCGAGCGACACACATGTGATTCAGTTTATGAATTAGTGCTTTGCTTCTCTTTCATTCGAAATTTGTTCCTGTACTGTACAGTGCGATATATCACTTTTCAGTTTTCCTGTATTCCTAATTGAGCGAGCGACACACATGTGATTTAGTTTACAAAGAAGTGCTTTGATTTTCTGTTCTTTCATTCGAAACGTGTTCCTGTGCTGTACAGTGTGCTATATCACTTTTCAGTTTTCTTGTTATAATAATTGAACGGGCGACACGTATGTGAATTAGTTTACAAAGTTGGGTTTTGAGTGTCTATTCTTTCAATGGAAACTTGTTTCTGTGCCGTACAATGCGAGATAACACTTTTCAGTTTTCCTGTATTCCTAATTGAGCCAGCGACACACATGTGATTTAGTTTACATAGTAGTGCTTTGCTTTTCTGTTCTTTCGTTGGAAACTTGTTCCTGTCCTGTACAGTGCAATATATCACCTTTTAGTTTTCCTGTTATAATAATTGAACAGGCGACACGTATGTGAATTAGTTTACAAAGTTGTGCATTGCGTTTATGTTCTTTCGATGGAAACTTGTTTCTGTGCCGTATAGTGCGAGATAATACTTTTCAGTTTTCCTGTATTGCTAATTGAGCGAGCGACACACATGTGATTCAGTTTACCAATTAGTGCTTTGCTTTTCTGTAGTTTCGCTCAAAATTTGTTCCTCTGCTGTACAGTGCGATATATGACTTTTCAGTTTTCCTGTATTCCTAATTGAGCGAGTGACACACATGTGATTAAGTTTACAAAGTAGTGGTTTGGGTTTATGTTCTTTCCTTGGAAACTTGTTCCTGTTAGGAACAAGTTAGGGTTAGGTTTAGGTTTAGGGTTAGGGTTAGTGTTAGTGTTAGGGTTAGGGTTAGGGTTAGGGTTCGCGTTAGGGTTAGGGTAGGGTTAGGGTTAGGGTTAGGGTTAGGGTTAGGGTAGGGTTAGGGTTAGGGTTAGGGTTAGGGTTAGGGTTAGGGTTAGCGATAGGGTAGGGTTAGGGTTAGGGTTAGGGTTAGAGTTAGGGTTTGGGTAGGGTTAGGGTTAGGGTTAGGGTTAGGGTTAGGGTCAGGTTCAGGATTAGGGTTAGGGTTAGGGTTAGGGTTAGTGTTATATCTCTTTTCAGTTTTCCTGTTATAATAATTGAAAAGGCGGCACGTATGTGTATTAGTTTACAAAGTAGTGCTTTGCGTTTATGTTCTTTCGTTCGAAACTTGTTCCTTTGCTGTACAGTGCGATATATCACTTTGTAGTTTTCCTGGTATAATAACTGAACAGGCGACACGTATGTGAATTAGTTTACAAAGTTGTGCTTTACGTTTATGTTCTTTCGATGGAAACTTGTCTTTGTGCCATATAGTGCGAGATAACACTATTCAGTTTTCCTGTATTGCTAATTGAGCGAGCGACACACATGTGATTCAGTTTATGAATTAGTGCTTTGCTTCTCTGTTCTTTCATTCGAAATTTGTTCCTGTACTGTACAGTGCGATATATCACTTTTCAGTTTTCCTGTATTCCTAATTGAGCGAGCGACACACATGTGATTTAGTTTACAAAGTAGTGCTTTGATTTTCTGTTCTTTCATTCGAAACGTGTTCCTGTGCTGTACAGTGTGCTATATCACTTTTCAGTTTTCTTGTTATAATAATTGAACGGGCGACACGTATGTGAATTAGTTTACAAAGTTGGGTTTTGCGTGTCTATTCTTTCAATGGAAACTTGTTTCTGTGCCGTACAATGCGAGATAACACTTTTCAGTTTTCCTGTATTCCTAATTGAGCCAGCGACACACATGTGATTTAGTTTACAAAGTAGTGCTTTGGTTTTCTGTTCTTTCGTTGGAAACTTGTTCCTGTCCTGTACAGTGCAATATATCACTTTTTAGTTTTCCTGTTACAATAATTGAACAGGCGACACGTATGTGAAGTAGTTTACAAAGTTGTGCATTGCGTTTATGTTCTTTCGATGGAAACTTGTTTCTGTGCCGTATAGTGCGAGATAACACTTTTCAGTTTTCCTGTATTGCTAATTGAGCGCGTGACACACATGTGATTTAGTTTACAAAGTAGTGGTTTGGGTTTATGTTCTTTCCTTGGAAACTTGTTCCTGTTAGGAACAAGTTAGGGTTAGGTTTAGGGTTAGGGTTAGGGTTAGTGTTATGGTTATGGTTAGGGTTAGGGTTAGGGTTAGGGGTAGGGTTAGGGTTCGCGTTAGGGTTAGAGTAGGGTTAGGGTTAGGGTTAGGGTTAGGGTTAGGGTTAGGGTAGGGTTAGGGTTAGGGTTAGGGTTAGGGTTAGGGTTAGGGTTAGGGTTCGCGTTAGGGTTAGGGTAGGGTTAGGGTTAGGGTTAGGGTAGGGTTAGGGTAGGGTTAGGGTTAGGTTTAGGGTTAGGGTTAGCGTTAGAGTTAGGGTAGGGTTAGGGTTAGGGTTAGGGTTTGGGTAGGGTTAGTGTTAGGGTTTGGGTTAGGGTCAGGTTCAGGATTAGGGTTAGGGTTAGGGTTAGTGTTATATCTCTTTTCAGTTTTCCTGTTATAATAATTGAAAAGGCAGCACGTATGTGTATTAGTTTACAAAGTAGTGCTTTGCGTTTATGTTCTTTCGTTCGAAACTTGTTCCTTTGCTGTACAGTGCGATATATCACTTTGTAGTTTTCCTGGTATAATAACTGAACGGGCGACACGTATGTGAATTAGTTTACAAAGTTGTGCATTGCGTTTATGTTCTTTCGATGGAAACTTGTTTCTGTGCCGTATAGTGCGAGATAACACTTTTCAGTTTTCCTGTATTGCTAATTGAGCGAGTGACACACATGTGATTTAGTTTACAAAGTAGTGGTTTGGGTTTATGTTCTTTCCTTGGAAACTTGTTCCTGTTAGGAACAAGTTAGGGTTAGGTTTAGGGTTAGGGTTAGGGTTAGTGTTAGGGTTAGGGTTAGGGTTAGGGTTAGGTTTCGCGTTAGGGTTAGGGTAGGGTTAGGGTTAGGGTTAGGGTTAGGGTTAGGGTAGGGTTAGGGTTAGGTTTAGCGTTAGCGTTAGGGTAAGGTTAGGGTTAGGGTTAGGGTTAGGGTTAGGGTTTGGGTAGGGATAGGGTTAGGGTTAGAGTTAGGGTTAGGGTTAGGGTTAGGGTCAGGTTCAGGATTAGGGTTAGGGTTAGGGTTATGGTTAGTGTTATATCTCTTTTCAGTTTTCCTGTTATAATAATTGAAAAGGCGGCATGTATGTGTATTAGTTTACAAAGTAGTGCTTTGCGTTTATGTTCTTTCGTTCCAAACTTGTTCCTTTGCTGTACAGTGCGATATATCACTTTGTAGTTTTTCTGGTATAATAACTGAACAGGCGACACTTATGTGAATTAGTTTACAAAGTTGTGCTTTACGTTTATGTTCTTTCGATGGAAACTTGTCTTTGTGCCATATAGTGCGAGATAACACTATTCAGTTTTCCTGTATTGCTAATTGAGCGAGCGACACACATGTGATTCAGTTTATGAATTAGTGCTTTGCTTCTCTTTCATTCGAAATTTGTTCCTGTACTGTACAGTGCGATATATCACTTTTCAGTTTTCCTGTATTCCTAATTGAGCGAGCGACACACATGTGATTTAGTTTACAAAGTAGTGCTTTGATTTTCTGTTCTTTCATTCGAAACGTGTTCCTGTGCTGTACAGTGTGCTATATCACTTTTCAGTTTTCTTGTTATAATAATTGAACGGGCGACACGTATGTGAATTAGTTTACAAAGTTGGGTTTTGAGTGTCTATTCTTTCAATGGAAACTTGTTTCTGTGCCGTACAATGCGAGATAACACTTTTCAGTTTTCCTGTATTCCTAATTGAGCCAGCGACACACATGTGATTTAGTTTACATAGTAGTGCTTTGCTTTTCTGTTCTTTCGTTGGAAACTTGTTCCTGTCCTGTACAGTGCAATATATCACCTTTTAGTTTTCCTGTTATAATAATTGAACAGGCGACACGTATGTGAATTAGTTTACAAAGTTGTGCATTGCGTTTATGTTCTTTCGATGGAAACTTGTTTCTGTGCCGTATAGTGCGAGATAATACTTTTCAGTTTTCCTGTATTGCTAATTGAGCGAGCGACACACATGTGATTCAGTTTACCAATTAGTGCTTTGCTTTTCTGTAGTTTCGCTCAAAATTTGTTCCTCTGCTGTACAGTGCGATATATGACTTTTCAGTTTTCCTGTATTCCTAATTGAGCGAGTGACACACATGTGATTAAGTTTACAAAGTAGTGGTTTGGGTTTATGTTCTTTCCTTGGAAACTTGTTCCTGTTAGGAACAAGTTAGGGTTAGGTTTAGGTTTAGGGTTAGGGTTAGTGTTAGTGTTAGGGTTAGGGTTAGGGTTAGGGTTCGCGTTAGGGTTAGGGTAGGGTTAGGGTTAGGGTTAGGGTTAGGGTTAGGGTAGGGTTAGGGTTAGGGTTAGGGTTAGGGTTAGGGTTAGGGTTAGCGATAGGGTAGGGTTAGGGTTAGGGTTAGGGTTAGAGTTAGGGTTTGGGTAGGGTTAGGGTTAGGGTTAGGGTTAGGGTTAGGGTCAGGTTCAGGATTAGGGTTAGGGTTAGGGTTAGGGTTAGTGTTATATCTCTTTTCAGTTTTCCTGTTATAATAATTGAAAAGGCGGCACGTATGTGTATTAGTTTACAAAGTAGTGCTTTGCGTTTATGTTCTTTCGTTCGAAACTTGTTCCTTTGCTGTACAGTGCGATATATCACTTTGTAGTTTTCCTGGTATAATAACTGAACAGGCGACACGTATGTGAATTAGTTTACAAAGTTGTGCTTTACGTTTATGTTCTTTCGATGGAAACTTGTCTTTGTGCCATATAGTGCGAGATAACACTATTCAGTTTTCCTGTATTGCTAATTGAGCGAGCGACACACATGTGATTCAGTTTATGAATTAGTGCTTTGCTTCTCTGTTCTTTCATTCGAAATTTGTTCCTGTACTGTACAGTGCGATATATCACTTTTCAGTTTTCCTGTATTCCTAATTGAGCGAGCGACACACATGTGATTTAGTTTACAAAGTAGTGCTTTGATTTTCTGTTCTTTCATTCGAAACGTGTTCCTGTGCTGTACAGTGTGCTATATCACTTTTCAGTTTTCTTGTTATAATAATTGAACGGGCGACACGTATGTGAATTAGTTTACAAAGTTGGGTTTTGCGTGTCTATTCTTTCAATGGAAACTTGTTTCTGTGCCGTACAATGCGAGATAACACTTTTCAGTTTTCCTGTATTCCTAATTGAGCCAGCGACACACATGTGATTTAGTTTACAAAGTAGTGCTTTGGTTTTCTGTTCTTTCGTTGGAAACTTGTTCCTGTCCTGTACAGTGCAATATATCACTTTTTAGTTTTCCTGTTACAATAATTGAACAGGCGACACGTATGTGAAGTAGTTTACAAAGTTGTGCATTGCGTTTATGTTCTTTCGATGGAAACTTGTTTCTGTGCCGTATAGTGCGAGATAACACTTTTCAGTTTTCCTGTATTGCTAATTGAGCGCGTGACACACATGTGATTTAGTTTACAAAGTAGTGGTTTGGGTTTATGTTCTTTCCTTGGAAACTTGTTCCTGTTAGGAACAAGTTAGGGTTAGGTTTAGGGTTAGGGTTAGGGTTAGTGTTATGGTTATGGTTAGGGTTAGGGTTAGGGTTAGGGTTAGGGCTAGGGTTCGCGTTAGGGTTAGGGTAGTGTTAGGGTTAGGGTTAGGGTTAGGGTTAGGGTTAGGGTAGGGTTAGGGTTAGGGTTAGGGTTAGGGTTAGGGTTCGCGTTAGGGTTAGGGTAGGGTTAGGGTTAGGGTTAGGGTAGGGTTAGGGTAGGGTTAGGGTTAGGTTTAGGGTTAGGGTTAGCGTTAGAGTTAGGGTAGGGTTAGGGTTAGGGTTAGGGTTTGGGTAGGGTTAGGGTTAGGGTTAGGGTCAGGTTCAGGATTAGGGTTAGGGTTAGGGTTAGTGTTATATCTCTTTTCATTTTTCCTGTTATAATAATTGAAAAGGCGGCATGTATGTGTATTAGTTTACAAAGTAGTGCTTTGCGTTTATGTTCTTTCGTTCGAAACTTGTTCCTTTGCTGTACAGTGCGATATATCACTTTGTAGTTTTCCTGGTATAATAACTGAACAGGCGACACTTATGTGAATTAGTTTACAAAGTTGTGCTTTACGTTTATGTTCTTTCGATGGAAACTTATCTTTGTGCCATATAGTGCGAGATAACACTATTCAGTTTTCCTGTATTGCTAATTGAGTGAGCGACACACATGTGATTCAGTTTATGAATTAGTGCTTTGCTTCTCTTTCATTCGAAATTTGTTCCTGTAATGTACAGTGCGATATATCACTTTTCAGTTTTCCTGTATTCCTAATTGAGCGAGCGACACACATGTGATTTAGTTTACAAAGTAGTGCTTTGATTTTCTGTTCTTTCATTCGAAACGTGTTCCTGTGCTGTACAGTGTGCTATATCACTTTTCAGTTTTCTTGTTATAATAATTGAACGGGCGACACGTATGTGAATTAGTTTACAAAGTTGGGTTTTGAGTGTCTATTCTTTCAAAGGAAACTTGTTTCTGTGCCGTACAATGCGAGATAACACTTTTCAGTTTTCCTGTATTCCTAATTGAGCCAGCGACACACATGTGATTTAGTTTACATAGTAGTGCTTTGCTTTTCTGTTCTTTCGTTGGAAACTTATTCCTGTCCTGTACAGTGCAATATATCACCTTTTAGTTTTCCTGTTATAATAATTGAACAGGCGACACGTATGTGAATTAGTTTACAAAGTTGTGCATTGCGTTTATGTTCTTTCGATGGAAACTTGTTTCTGTGCCGTATAGTGCGAGATAATACTTTTCAGTTTTCCTGTATTGCTAATTGAGCGAGCGACACACATGTGATTCAGTTTACCAATTAGTGCTTTGCTTTTCTGTAGTTTCGCTCAAAATTTGTTCCTCTGCTGTACAGTGTGATATATGACTTTTCAGTTTTCCTGTATTCCTAATTGAGCGAGTGACACACATGTGATTAAGTTTACAAAGTAGTGGTTTGGGTTTATGTTCTTTCCTTGGAAACTTGTTCCTGTTAGGAACAAGTTAGGGTTAGGTTTAGGGTTAGGGTTAGGGTTAGTGTTAGTGTTAGGGTTAGGGTTAGGGTTAGGGTTCGCGTTAGGGTTAGGGTAGGGTTAGGGTTAGGGTTAGGGTTAGGGTTAGGGTAGGGTTAGGGTTAGGGTTAGGGTTAGGGTTAGGGTTAGCGATAGGGTAGGGTTAGGGTTAGGGTTAGGGTTAGAGTTAGGGTTTGGGTAGGGTTAGGGTTAGGGTTAGGGTTAGGGTTAGGGTCAGGTTCAGGATTAGGGTTAGGGTTAGTGTTAGGGTTAGTGTTATATCTCTTTTCAGTTTTCCTGTTATAATAATTGAAAAGGCGGCACGTATGTGTATTAGTTTACAAAGTAGTGCTTTGCGTTTATGTTCTTTCGTTCGAAACTTGTTCCTTTGCTGTACAGTGCGATATATCACTTTGTAGTTTTCCTGGTATAATAACTGAACAGGCGACACGTATGTGAATTAGTTTACAAAGTTGTGCTTTACGTTTATGTTCTTTCGATGGAAACTTGTCTTTGTGCCATATAGTGCGAGATAACACTATTCAGTTTTCCTGTAATGCTAATTGAGCGAGCGACACACATGTGATTCAGTTTATGAATTAGTGCTTTGCTTCTCTGTTCTTTCATTCGAAATTTGTTCCTGTACTGTACAGTGCGATATATCACTTTTCAGTTTTCCTGTATTCCTAATTGAGCGAGCGACACACATGTGATTTAGTTTACATAGTAGTGCTTTGGTTTTCTGTTCTTTCGTTGGAAACTTGTTCCTGTCCTGTACAGTGCAATATATCACTTTTTAGTTTTCCTGTTACAATAATTGAACAGGCGACACGTATGTGAAGTAGTTTACAAAGTTGTGCATTGCGTTTATGTTCTTTCGATGGAAACTTGTTTCTGTGCCGTATAGTGCGAGATAACACTTTTCAGTTTTCCTGTATTGCTAATTGAGCGAGTGACACACATGTGATTTAGTTTACAAAGTAGTGGTTGGGGTTTATGTTCTTTCCTTGGAAATTTGTTCCTGTTAGGAACAAGTTAGGGTTAGGTTTAGGGTTAGGGTTAGGGTTAGTGTTAGGGTTAGGATTAGGGTTAGGGTTAGGGTTCGCGTTAGGGTTAGGGTAGGGTTAGGGTTAGGGTTAGGGTTAGGGTTAGGGTAGTGTTAGGGTTAGGGTTAGGGTTAGGGTTAGGGTTCGCGTTAGGGTTAGGGTAGGTTTAGGGTTAGGGTTAGGGTAGGGTTAGGGTAGGGTTAGGGTTAGAGTTAGGGTTAGGGTTAGCGTTAGAGTTAGGGTAGGGTTAGGGTTAGGGTTAGGGTTAGGGTTTGGGTAGGGTTAGGGTTAGGGTTAGGGTTAGGGTCAGGTTCAGGATTAGGGTTAGGGTTAAGGTTAGTGTTAGGTTTTGGGTAGGGTTAGGGTTAGGGTTAGAGTTAGGGTTAGGGTTAGGGTTAGGGTTAGGTTTTGGGTAGGGTTAGGGTTAGGGTTAGAGTTAGGGTTAGGGTTAGGGTCAGGTTCAAGATTAGGGTTAGGGTTAGGGTTATGGTTAGTGTTATATCTCTTTTCAGTTTTCCTGTTATAATAATTGAAAAGGCGGCACGTATGTGTATTAGTTTACAAAGTAGTGCTTTGCGTTTATGTTCTTTCGTTCGAAACTTGTTCCTTTGCTGTACAGTGCGATATATCACTTTGTAGTTTTCCTGGTATAATAACTGAACAGGCGACACGTATGTGAATTAGTTTACAAAGTTGTGCTTTACGTTTATGTTCTTTCGATGGAAACTTGTCTTTGTGCCATATAGTGCGAGATAACACTATTCAGTTTTACTGTATTGCTAATTGAGCGAGCGACACACATGTGATTCAGTTTATGAATTAGTGCTTTGCTTCTCTGTTCTTTCATTCGAAATTTGTTCCTGTACTGTACAGTGCGATATATCACTTTTCAGTTTTCCTGTATTCCTAATTGAGCGAGCGACACACATGTGATTTAGTTTACAATGTAGTGCTTTGATTTTCTGTTCTTTCATTCGAAACGTGTTCCTGTGCTGTACAGTGTGCTATATCACTTTTCAGTTTTCTTGTTATAATAATTGAACGGACGACACGTATGTGAATTAGTTTACAAAGTTGGGTTTTGAGTGTCTATTCTTTCAAAGGAAACTTGTTTCTGTGCCGTACAATGCGAGATAACACTTTTCAGTTTTCCTGTATTCCTAATTGAGCCAGCGACACACATGTGATTTAGTTTACATAGTAGTGCTTTGCTTTTCTGTTCTTTCGTTGGAAACTTGTTCCTGTCCTGTACAGTGCAATATATCACCTTTTAGTTTTCCTGTTATAATAATTGAACAGGCGACACGTATGTGAATTAGTTTACAAAGTTGTGCATTGCGTTTATGTTCTTTCGATGGAAACTTGTTTCTGTGCCGTATAGTGCGAGATAACACTTTTCATTTTTCCTGTATTGCTAATTGAGCGAGCGACACACATGTGATTCAGTTTACCAATTAGTGCTTTGCTTTTCTGTAGTTTCGCTCAAAATTTGTTCCTCTGCTGTACAGTGCGATATATCACTTTTCAGTTTTCCTGTATTCCTAATTGAGCGAGTGACACACATGTGATTAAGTTTACAAAGTAGTGGTTTGGGTTTATGTTCTTTCCTTGGAAACTTGTTCCTGTTAGGAACAAGTTGGGGTTAGGTTTAGGGTTAGGGTTAGTGTTAGTGTTAGGGTGAGGGTTAGGGTTAGGGTTAGCGTTCGCGTTAGAGTTAGTGTAGGGTTAGGGTTAGGGTTAGGGTTAGGGTTAGGGTAGGGTTAGGGTTAGGGTTAGGGTTAGGGTTAGGGTTAGCGTTAGGGTAGGGTTAGGGTTAGGGTTAGGGTTAGGGTTAGGGTTTGGGTAGGGTTAGGGTTAGGGTTAGGGTTAGGGTTAGGGTCAGGTTCAGGATTAGGGTTAGGGTTAGGGTTAGGGTTAGTGTTATATCTCTTTTCAGTTTTCCTGTTATAATAATTGAAAAGGCGGCACGTATGTGTATTAGTTTACAAAGTAGTGCTTTGCGTTTATGTTCTTTCGTTCGAAACTTGTTCCTTTGCTGTACAGTGCGATATATCACTTTGTAGTTTTCCTGGTATAATAACTGAATATAGGCGACACGTATGTGAATTAGTTTACAAAGTTATGCTTTACGTTTATGTTCTTTCGATGGAAACTTGTCTTTGTGCCATATAGTGCGAGATAACACTATTCAGTTTTCCTGTATTGCTAATTGAGCGAGCGACACACATGTGATTCAGTTTATGAATTAGTGCTTTGCTTCTCTGTTCTTTCATTCGAAATTTGTTCCTGTACTGTACAGTGCGATATATCACTTTTCAGTTTTCCTGTATTCCTAATTGAGCGAGCGACACACATGTGATTTAGTTTACAAAGTAGTGCTTTGATTTTCTGTTCTTTCATTCGAAAAGTGTTCCTGTGCTGTACAGTGTGCTATATCACTTTTCAGTTTTCTTGTTATAATAATTGAACGGGCGACACGTATGTGAATTAGTTTACAAAGTTGGGTTTTGCGTGTCTATTCTTTCAATGGAAACTTGTTTCTGTGCCGTACAATGCGAGATAACACTTTTCAGTTTTCCTGTATTCCTAATTGAGCCAGCGACACACATGTGATTTAGTTTACATAGTAGTGCTTTGGTTTTCTGTTCTTTCATTGGAAACTTGTTCCTGTCCTGTACAGTGCAATATATCACTTTTTAGTTTTCCTGTTACAATAATTGAACAGGCGACACGTATGTGAAGTAGTTTACAAAATTGTGCATTGCGTTTATGTTCTTTCGATGGAAACTTGTATCTGTGCCGTATAGTGCGAGATAATACTTTTCAGTTTTCCTGTATTGCTAATTGAGCGAGTGACACACATGTGATTTAGTTTACAAAGTAGTGTTTTGGGTTTATGTTCTTTCCTTGGAAACTTGTTCCTGTTAGGAACAAGTTAGGGTTAGGTTTAGGGTTAGAGTTAGGGTTAGTGTTAGGGTTAGGGTTAGGGTTAGGGTTCGCGTTAGGGTTAGGGTAGGGTTAGGGTTAGGGTTAGGGTTAGGGTTAGGGTAGGGTTAGGGTTAGGGTTAGGGTTAGGGTTAGGGTTAGGTTTAGCGTTAGCGTTATGGTAGGGTTAGCGTTAGGGTTAGGGTTAGGGTTTGGGTAGGGATAGGGTTAGGGTTAGAGTTAGGGTTAGGGTTAGGGTCAGGTTCAGGATTAGGGTTAGGGTTAGGGTTATGGTTAGTGTTATATCTCTTTTCAGTTTTCCTGTTATAATAATTGAAAAGGCGGCATGTATGTGTATTAGTTTACAAAGTAGTGCTTTGCGTTTATGTTCTTTTGTTTGAAACTTGTTCCTTTGCTGTACAGTGCGATATATCACTTTGTAGTTTTCCTGGTATAATAACTGAACAGGCGACACGTATGTGAATTAGTTTACAAAGTTGTGCTTTACGTTTATGTTCTTTTGATGGAAACTTGTCTTTGTGCCATATAGTGCGAGATAACACTATTCAGTTTTCCTGTATTGCTAATTGAGCAAGCGACACACATGTGATTCAGTTTATGAATTAGTGCTTTGCTTCTCTGTTCTTTCATTCGAAATTTGTTCCTGTACTGTACAGTGCGATATATCACTTTTCAGTTTTCCTGTATTCCTAATTGAGCGAGCGACACACATGTGATTTAGTTTACAAAGTAGTGCTTTGATTTTCTGTTCTTTCATTCGAAACGTGTTCCTGTGCTGTACAGTGTGCTATATCACTTTTCAGTTTTCTTGTTATAATAATTGAACGGGCGACACGTATGTGAATTAGTTTACAAAGTTGGGTTTTGCGTGTCTATTCTTTCAATGGAAACTTGTTTCTGTGCCGTACAATGCGAGATAACACTTTTCAGTTTTCCTGTATTCCTAATTGAGGCAGCGAAACACATGTGATTTAGTTTACATAGTAGTGCTTTGCTTTTCTGTTCTTTCGATGGAAACTTATTCCTGTCCTGTACAGTGCAATATATCACTTTTTAGTTTTCCTGTTACAATAATTGAACAGGCGACCCGTATGTGAAGTAGTTTACAAAGTTGTGCATTGCGTTTATGTTCTTTCGATGGAAACTTGTTTCTGTGCCGTATAGTGCGAGATAACACTTTTCAGTTTTCCTGTATTGCTAATTGAGCGAGTGACACACATGTGATTTAGTTTACAAAGTAGTGGTTTGGGTTTATGTTCTTTCCTTGGAAACTTGTTCCTGTTAGGAACAAGTTAGGGTTAGGTTTAGGGTTAGGTTTAGGGTTAGTGTTATGGTTAGGGTTAGGGTTAGGGTTAGGGTTAGGGTTAGGGTTAGGGTTCGCGTTAGGGTTAGGGTAGGGTTAGGGTTAGGGTTAGGGTTAGGGTTAGGGTAAGGTTAGGGTTAGGGTTAGGGTTAGGGTTCGGGTTAGGGTTCGCGTTAGGGTTAGGGTAGGGTTAGGGTTAGGGTTAGGGTAGGGTTAGGGTTAGGTTTAGGGTTAGGGTTAGCGTTAGATTTAGGGTACGGTTAGGGTTAGGGTTAGGGTTTGGGTAGGGTTAGGGTTAAGGTTAGGGTTCGCGTTAGGGTTAGGGTAGGGTTAGGGTTAGGGTTAGGGTTAGGGTTAGGGTAGGGTTAGGGTTAGGGTTAGGGTAGGGTTAGGGTTAGGGTTAGGGTTATGGTTAGGGTTCGCGTTAGGGTTAGGGTAGGGTTAGGGTTAGGGTTAGGGTTAGGGTAGGGTTAGGGTTAGGGTTAGGGTTAGGGTTAGGGTTCGCGTTAGGGTTAGGGTAGGGTTAGGGTTACTGTTAGGGTAGGGTTAGGGTAGGGTTAGGGTTAGGTTTAGGGTTAGGGTTAGCGTTAGAGTTAGGGTAGGGTTAGGGTTAGGGTTAGGGTTAGGGTTTGGGTAGGGTTAGGGTTAGGGTTAGGGTTAGGGTCAGGTTCAGGATTAGGGTTAGGGTTAGGGTTATGGTTAGTGTTAGGGTTAGGGTAGGGTTAGGGTTAGGGTTAGGGTTAGGGTTAGGGTAGGGTTAGGGTTAGGGTTAGGGTTAGGGTTAGGGTTTGGGTAGGGATAGGGTTAGGGTTAGAGTTATGGTTAGGGTTATGGTCAGGTTCAGGATTAGGGTTAGGGTTAGGGTTATGGTTAGTGTTATATCTCTTTTCAGTTTTCCTGTTATAATAATTGAAAAGGCGGCATGTATGTGTATTAGTTTACAAAGTAGTGCTTTGCGTTTATGTTCTTTCGTTCGAAACTTGTTCCTTTGCTGTACAGTGCGATATATCACTTTGTAGTTTTCCTGGTATAATAACTGAACAGGCGACACGTATGTGAATTAGTTTACAAAGTTGTGCTTTACGTTTATGTTCTTTCGATGGAAACTTGTCTTTGTGCCATATAGTGCGAGATAACACTTTTCAGTTTTCCTGTATTGCTAATTGAGCGAGCGACACACATGTGATTCAGTTTATGAATTAGTGCTTTGCTTCTCTGTTCTTTCATTCGAAATTTGTTCCTGTACTGTACAGTGCGATATATCACTTTTCAGTTTTCCTGTATTCCTAATTGAGCGAGCGACACACATGTGATTTAGTTTACAAAGTAGTGCTTTGATTTTCTGTTCTTTCATTCGAAACGTGTTCCTGTGCTGTACAGTGTGCTATATCACTTTTCAGTTTTCTTGTTATAATAATTGAACGGGCGACACGTATGTGAATTAGTTTACATAGTTGGGTTTTGAGTGTCTGTTCTTTCAATGGAAACTTGTTTCTATGCCGTACAATGCGAGATAACACTTTTCAGTTTTCCTGTATTCCTAATTGAGGCAGCGACACACATGTGATTTAGTTTACATAGTAGTGCTTTGCTTTTCTGTTCTTTCGATGGAAACTTGTTCCTGTCCTGTACAGTGCAATATATCACTTTTTAGTTTTCCTGTTACAATAATTGAACAGGCGACACGTATGTGAAGTAGTTTACAAAGTTTTGCATTGCGTTTATGTTCTTTCGATGGAAACTTGTTTCTGTGCCGTATAGTGCGAGATAACACTTTTCAGTTTTCCTGTATTGCTAATTGAGCGAGTGACACACATGTGATTTAGTTTACAAAGTAGTGGTTTGGGTTTATGTTCTTTCCTTGGAAACTTGTTCCTGTTAGGAACAAGTTAGGGTTAGGTTTAGGGTTAGGGTTAGGGTTAGTGTTATGGTTAGGGTTAGGGTTAGGGTTAGGGTTCGCGTTAGGGTTAGGGTAGGGTTAGGGTTAGGGTTAGGGTTAGGGTTAGGGTTAGGGTTCGCGTTAGGGTTAGGGTAGGTTTAGGGTTAGGGTTAGGGTAGGGTTAGGGTAGGGTTAGGGTTAGGGTTAGGGTTAGGGTTAGCGTTAGAGTTAGGGTAGGGTTAGGGTTAGGGTTAGGGTTAGGGTTTGGGTAGGGTTAGGGTTAGGGTTAGGGTTAGGGTCAGGTTCAGGATTAGGGTTAGGGTTAGGGTTAGTGTTATATCTCTTTTCAGTTTTCCTGTTATAATAATTGAAAAGGCAGCACGTATGTGTATTAGTTTACAAAGTAGTGCTTTGCGTTTATGTTCTTTCGTTCGAAACTTGTTCTTTTGCTGTACAGTGCGATATATCACTTTGTAGTTTTCCTGGTATAATAACTGAACAGGCGACACGTATGTGAATTAGTTTACAAAGTTGTGCTTTACGTTTATGTTCTTTCGATGGAAACTTGTCTTTGTGCCATATAGTGCGAGATAACACTTTTCAGTTTTCCTGTATTGCTAATTGAGCGAGCGACACACATGTGATTCAGTTTATGAATTAGTGCTTTGCTTCTCTGTTCTTTCATTCGAAATTTGTTCCTGTACTGTACAGTGCGATATATCACTTTTCAGTTTTCCTGTATTCCTAATTGAGCGAGCGACACACATGTGATTTAGTTTACAAAGTAGTGCTTTGATTTTCTGTTCTTTCATTCGAAACGTGTTCCTGTGCTGTACAGTGTGCTATATCACTTTTCAGTTTTCTTGTTATAATAATTGAACGGGCGACACGTATGTGAATTAGTTTACAAAGTTGGGTTTTGCGTGTCTATTCTTTCAATGGAAACTTGTTTCTGTGCCGTACAATGCGAGATAACACTTTTCAGTTTTCCTGTATTCCTAATTGAGCCAGCGACACACATGTGATTTAGTTTACATAGTAGTGCTTTGGTTTTCTGTTCTTTCGTTGGAAACTTGTTCCTGTCCTGTACAGTGCAATATATCACTTTTTAGTTTTCCTGTTACAATAATTGAACAGGCGACACGTATGTGAAATAGTTTACAAAGTTGTGCATTGCGTTTATGTTCTTTCGATGGAAACTTGTTTCTGTGCCGTATAGTGCGAGATAACACTTTTCAGTTTTCCTGTATTGCTAATTGAGCGAGTGACACACATGTGATTTAGTTTACAAAGTAGTGGTTTGGGTTTATGTTCTTTCCTTGGAAACTTATTCCTGTTAGGAACAAGTTAGGGTTAGGTTTAGGGTTAGGGTTAGGGTTAGTGTTAGGGTTAGGGTTAGGGTTAGGGTTAGGGTTCGCGTTAGGGTTAGGGTAGGGTTAGGGTTAGGGTTAGGGTTAGGGTTAGGGTAGGGTTAGGGTTAGGGTTAGGGTTAGGGTTAGGGTTAGGGTTAGGTTTAGCGTTAGCGTTAGGGTAGGGTTAGGGTTAGGGTTAGGGTTAGGGTTAGGGTTTGGGTAGGGATAGGGTTAGGGTTAGAGTTAGGGTTAGGGTTAGGGTCAGGTTCAGGATTAGGGTTAGGGTTAGGGTTATGGTTAGTGTTATATCTCTTTTCAGTTTTCCTGTTATAATAATTGAAAAGGCGGCATGTATGTGTATTAGTTTACAAAGTAGTGCTTTACGTTTATGTTCTTTCATTCGAAACTTGTTCCTTTGCTGTACAGTGCGATATATCACTTTGTAGTTTTCCTGGTATAATAACTGAACAGGCGACACGTATGTGAATTAGTTTACAAAGTTGTGCTTTACGTTTATGTTCTTTCGATGGAAACTTGTCTTTGTGCCATATAGTGCGAGATAACACTTTTCAGTTTTCCTGTATTGCTAATTGAGCGAGCGACACACATGTGATTCAGTTTATGAATTAGTGCTTTGCTTCTCTGTTCTTTCATTCGAAATTTGTTCCTGTACTGTACAGTGCGATATATCACTTTTCAGTTTTCCTGTATTCCTAATTGAGCGAGCGACACACATGTGATTTAGTTTACAAAGTAGTGCTTTGATTTTCTGTTCTTTCATTCGAAACGTGTTCCTGTGCTGTACAGTGTGCTATATCACTTTTCAGTTTTCTTGTTATAATAATTGAACGGGCGACACGTATGTGAATTAGTTTACAAAGTTGGGTTTTGCGTGTCTATTCTTTCAATGGAAACTTGTTTCTGTGCCGTACAATGCGAGATAACACTTTTCAGTTTTCCTGTATTCCTAATTGAGCCAGCGACACACATGTGATTTAGTTTACATAGTAGTGCTTTGGTTTTCTGTTCTTTCGTTGGAAACTTGTTCCTGTCCTGTACAGTGCAATATATCACTTTTTAGTTTTCCTGTTACAATAATTGAACAGGCGACACGTATGTGAAATAGTTTACAAAGTTGTGCATTGCGTTTATGTTCTTTCGATGGAAACTTGTTTCTGTGCCGTACAGTGCGAGATAACACTTTTCAGTTTTCCTGTATTGCTAATTGAGCGAGTGACACACATGTGATTTAGTTTACAAAGTAGTGGTTTGGGTTTATGTTCTTTCCTTGGAAACTTGTTCCTGTTAGGAACAAGTTAGGGTTAGGTTTAGGGTTAGGGTTAGGGTTAGTGTTAGGGTTAGGGTTAGGGTTAGGGTTAGGGTTCGCGTTAGGGTTAGGGTAGGGTTAGGGTTAGGGTTAGGGTTAGGGTTAGGGTAGGGTTAGGGTTAGGGTTAGGGTTAGGGTTAGGGTTAGGTTTAGCGTTAGCGTTAGGGTAGGGTTAGGGTTAGGGTTAGGGTTAGGGTTTGCGTAGGGATAGGGTTAGGGTTAGAGTTAGGGTTAGGGTTAGGGTCAGGTTCAGGATTAGGGTTAGGGTTAGGGTTATGGTTAGTGTTATATCTCTTTTCAGTTTTCCTTTTATAATAATTGAAAAGGCGGCATGTATGTGTATTAGTTTACAAAGTAGTGCTTTACGTTTATGTTCTTTCATTCGAAACTTGTTCCTTTGCTGTACAGTGCGATATATCACTTTGTAGTTTTCCTGGTATAATAACTGAACAGGCGACACGTATGTGAATTAGTTTATAAAGTTGTGCTTTACGTTTATGTTCTTTCGATGGAAACTTGTCTTTGTGCCATATAGTGCGAGATAACACTATTCAGTTTTCCTGTATTGCTAATTGAGCGAGTGACACACATGTGATTTAGTTTACAAAGTAGTGGTTTGGGTTTATGTTCTTTCCTTGGAAACTTGTTCCTGTTAGGAACAAGGTAGGGTTAGGTTTAGGGTTAGGGTTAGGGTTAGGGTTAGTGTTAGTGTTAGGGTTAGGGTTAGGGTTAGGGTTAGGGTTCGCGTTAGGGTTAGGGTAGGGTTAGGGTTAGGGTTAGGGTTAGGGTTAGGGTAGGGTTAGGGTTAGGGTTAGGGTTAGGGTTAGGGTTTGGTTAGGGTTAGGGTTAGGGTTAGGGTTCGCGTTAGGGTTAGGGTAGGGTTAGGGTTAGGGTTAGGGTAGGGTTAGGGTAGGGTTAGGGTTAGGTTTAGGGTTAGGGTTAGCGTTAGAGTTAGGGTAGGGTTAGGGTTAGGGTTAGGGTTTGGGTAGGGTTAGGGTTAGGGTTAGGGTTAGGGTTAGGGTCAGGTTCAGGATTAGGGTTAGGGTTAGGGTTAGTGTTATATCTCTTTTCAGTTTTCCTGTTATAATAATTGAAAAGGCGGCATGTATGTGTATTAGTTTACAAAGTAGTGCTTTGCTTTTCTGTAGTTTCGCTCAAAATTTGTTCCTCTGCTGTACAGTGCGATATATGACTTTTCAGTTTTCCTGTATTCCTAATTGAGCGAGTGACACACATGTGATTAAGTTTACAAAGTAGTGGTTTGGGTTTATGTTCTTTCCTTGGAAACTTGTTCCTGTTAGGAACAAGTTAGGGTTAGGTTTAGGGTTAGGGTTAGGGTTAGGGTTAGTGTTAGTGTTAGGGTTAGGGTTAGGGTTAGGGTTCGCGTTAGGGTTAGGGTAGGGTTAGGGTTAGGGTTAGGGTTAGGGTTAGGGTTAGGGTTAGCGATAGTGTAGGGTTAGGTGTAGGGTTAGGGTTAGGGTTAGGGTTTGGGTAGGGTTAGGGTTAGGGTTAGGGTTAGGGTCAGGTTCAGGATTAGGGTTAGGGTTAGGGTTAGGGTTAGTGTTATATCTCTTTTCAGTTTTCCTGTTATAATAATTGAAAAGGCGGCACGTATGTGTATTAGTTTACAAAGTAGTGCTTTGCGTTTATGTTCTTTCGTTCGAAACTTGTTCCTTTGCTGTACAGTGCGATATATCACTTTGTAGTTTTCCTGGTATAATAACTGAACAGGCGACACGTATGTGAATTAGTTTACAAAGTTGTGCTTTACGTTTATGTTCTTTCGATGGAAACTTGTCTTTGTGCCATATAGTGCGAGATAACACTATTCAGTTTTCCTGTAATGCTAATTGAGTGAGCGACACACATGTGATTCAGTTTATGAATTAGTGCTTTGCTTCTCTGTTCTTTCATTCGAAATTTGTTCCTGTACTGTACAGTGCGATATATCACTTTTCAGTTTTCCTGTATTCCTAATTGAGCGAGCGACACACATGTGATTTAGTTTACAAAGTAGTGCTTTGATTTTCTGTTCTTTCATTCGAAACGTGTTCCTGTGCTGTACAGTGTGCTATATCACTTTTCAGTTTTCTTGTTATAATAATTGAACGGGCGACACGTATGTGAATTAGTTTACAAAGTTGGGTTTTGCGTGTCTATTCTTTCAATGGAAACTTGTTTCTGTGCCGTACAATGCGAGATAACACTTTTCAGTTTTCCTGTATTCCTAATTGAGCCAGCGACACACATGTGATTTAGTTTACATAGTAGTGCTTTGGTTTTCTGTTCTTTCCTTGGAAACTTGTTCCTGTTAGGAACAAGGTAGGGTTAGGTTTAGGGTTAGGGTTAGGGTTAGTGTTATGGTTAGGGTTAGGGTTAGGGTTAGGGTTAGGGTTCGCGTTAGAGTTAGGGTAGGGTTAGGGTTAGGGTTAGGGTTAGGGTTCGCGTTAGGGTTAGGGTAGGGTTAGGGTTAGGGTTAGGGTAGGGTTAGGTTTAGGGTTAGGGTTAGCGTTAGAGTTAGGGTAGGGTTAGGGTTAGGGTTAGGGTTAGGGTTTGGGTAGGGTTAGGGTTAGGGTTAGCATTAGCGTTAGGGTAGGGTTAGGGTTAGGGTTAGGGTTAGGGTTTGGGTAGGGATAGGGTTAGGGTTAGAGTTAGGGTTAGGGTTAGGGTCAGGTTCAGGATTAGGGTTATGGTTAGGGTTATGGTTAGTGTTATATCTCTTTTCAGTTTTCCTGTTATAATAATTGAAAAGGCGGCATGTATGTGTATTAGTTTACAAAGTAGTGCTTTGCGTTTATGTTCTTTCGTTCGAAACTTGTTCCTTTGCTGTACAGTGCGATATATCACTTTGTAGTTTTCCTGGTATAATTACTGAACAGGCGACACGTATGTGAATTAGTTTACAAAGTTGTGCTTTACGTTTATGTTCTTTCGATGGAAACTTGTCTTTGTGCCATATAGTGCGAGATAACACTTTTCAGTTTTCCTGTATTGCTAATTGAGCGAGCGACACACATGTGATTCAGTTTATGAATTAGTGCTTTGCTTCTCTGTTCTTTCATTCGAAATTTGTTCTTGTACTGTACAGTGCGATATATCACTTTTCAGTTTTCCTGTATTCCTAATTGAGCGAGCGACACACATGTGATTTAGTTTACAAAGTAGTGCTTTGATTTTCTGTTCTTTCATTCGAAACGTGTTCCTGTGCTGTACAGTGTGCTATATCACTTTTCAGTTTTCTTGTTATAATAATTGAACGGGCGACACGTATGTGAATTAGTTTACAAAGTTGTGCATTGCGTTTATGTTCTTTCGATGGAAACTTGTTTCTGTGCCGTACAATGCGAGATAACACTTTTCAGTTTTCCTGTATTCCTAATTGAGCCAGCGACACACATGTGATTTAGTTTACATAGTAGTGCTTTGGTTTTCTGTTCTTTCGTTGGAAACTTGTTCCTGTCCTGTACAGTGCAATATATCACTTTTTAGTTTTCCTGTTACAATAATTGAACAGGCGACACGTATGTGAAGTAGTTTACAAAGTTGTGCATTGCGTTTATGTTCTTTCGATGGAAACTTGTTTCTGTGCCGTATAGTGCGAGATAATACTTTTCAGTTTTCCTGTATTGCTAATTGAGCGAGCGACACACATGTGATTCAGTTTACCAATTAGTGCTTTGCTTTTCTGTAGTTTCGCTCAAAATTTGTTCCTCTACTGTACAGTGCGATATATCACTTTTCAGTTTTCCTGTATTCCTAATTGAGCGAGTGATACACATGTGATTAAGTTTACAAAGTAGTGGTTTGGGTTTATGTTCTTTCCTTGGAAACTTGTTCCTGTTAGGAACAAGTTAGGGTTAGGTTTAGGGTTAGGGTTAGGGTTAGTGTTAGTGTTAGGGTGAGGGTTAGGGTTAGGGTTAGCGTTCGCGTTAGGGTTAGGGTAGGGTTAGGGTTAGGGTTAGGGTTAGGGTTAGGGTAGGGTTAGGGTTAGGGTTAGGGTTAGGGTTAGGGTTAGAGTTAGGGTAGGGTTAGGGTTAGGGTTAGGGTTTGGGTAGGGTTAGGGTTAGGGTTAGGGTTAGGGTTAGGTTTAGCGTTAGCGTTAGGGTAGGGTTAGGGTTAGGGTTAGGGTTTGGGTAGGGATAGGGTTAGGGTTAGAGTTAGGGTTAGGGTTAGGGTCAGGTTCAGGATTAGGGTTAGGGTTAGGGTTATGGTTAGTGTTATATCTCTTTTCAGTTTTCCTGTTATAATAATTGAAAAGGCGGCATGTATGTGTATTAGTTTACAAAGTAGTGCTTTGCGTTTATGTTCTTTCGTTCGAAACTTGTTCCTTTGCTGTACAGTGCGATATATCACTTTGTAGTTTTCCTGGTATAATAACTGAACAGGCGACTCGTATGTGAATTAGTTTACAAAGTTGTGCTTTACGTTTATGTTCTTTCGATGGAAACTTGTCTTTGTGCCATATAGTGCGAGATAACACTATTCAGTTTTCCTGTATTGCTAATTGAGCGAGTGACACACATGTGATTTAGTTTACAAAGTAGTGGTTTGGGTTTATGTTCTTTCCTTGGAAACTTGTTCCTGTTAGGAACAAGGTAGGGTTAGGTTTAGGGTTAGGGTTAGGGTTAGGGTTAGTGTTAGTGTTACGGTTAGGGTTAGGGTTAGGGTTAGGGTTAGGGTCAGGTTCAGGATTAGCGTTAGGGTTAGGGTTATGGTTAGTGTTATATCTCTTTTCAGTTTTCCTGTTATAATAATTGAAAAGGCGGCATGTATGTGTATTAGTTTACAAAGTAGTGCTTTGCGTTTATGTTCTTTCGTTCGAAACTTGTTCCTTTGCTGTACAGTGCGATATATCACTTTGTAGTTTTCCTGGTATAATAACTGAACAGGCGACACGTATGTGAATTAGTTTACAAAGTTGTGCTTTACGTTTATGTTCTTTCGATGGAAACTTGTCTTTGTGCCATATAGTGCGAGATAACACTATTCAGTTTTCCTGTTTTGCTAATTGAGCGAGCGACACACATGTGATTCAGTTTATGAATTAGTGCTTTGCTTCTCTGTTCTTTCATTCGAAATTTGTTCCTGTACTGTACAGTGCGATATATCGCTTTTCAGTTTTCCTGTATTCCTAATTGAGAGAGCAACACACATGTGATTTAGTTTACAAAGTAGTGCTTTGATTTTCTGTTCTTTCATTCGAAACGTGTTCCTGTGCTGTACAGTGTGCTATATCACTTTTCAGTTTTCTTGTTATAATAATTGAACGGGCGACACGTATGTGAATTATTTTACAAAGTTGGATTTTGCGTGTCTATTCTTTCAAGGGAAACTTGTTTCTGTGCCGTACAATACGAGATAACACTTTTCAGTTTTCCTGTATTCCTAATTGAGCCAGCGACACACATGTGATTTAGTTTACATAGTAGTGCTTTGGTTTTCTGTTCTTTCGTTGGAAACTTGTTCCTGTCCTGTACAGTGCAATATATCACTTTTTAGTTTTCCTGTTACAATAATTGAACAGGCGACACGTATGTGAAGTAGTTTACAAAGTTGTGCATTGCGTTTATGTTCTTTCGATGGAAACTTGTTTCTGTGCCGTATAGTGCGAGATAACACTTTTCAGTTTTCCTGTATTGCTAATTGAGCGAGTGACACACATGTGATTTAGTTTACAAAGTAGTGGTTTGCGTTTATGTTCTTTCCTTGGAAACTTGTTCCTGTTAGGAACAAGTTAGGGTTAGGTTTAGGGTTAGGGTTAGTGTTAGGGTTAGGGTTAGGGTTAGGGTTAGGGTTCGCGTTAGGGTTAGGGTAGGGTTAGGGTTAGGGTTAGGGTTAGGGTTAGGGTAGAGTTAGGGTTAGGGTTAGGGTTAGGGTTAGGTTTAGGGTTAGGTTTAGCGTTAGCGTTAGGGTAGGGTTAGGGTTAGGGTTAGGGTTAGGGTTTGGGTAGGGATAGGGTTAGGGTTAGAGTTAGGGTTAGGGTTAGGGTCAGGTTCAGGATTAGGGTTAGGGTTAGGGTTATGTTTAGTGTTATATCTCTTTTCAGTTTTCCTGTTATAATAATTGAAAAGGCGGCATGTATGTGTATTGGTTTACAAAGTAGAGCTTTGAGTTTATGTTCTTTCGTTCGAAACTTGTCCCTTTGCTGTACAGTGCGATATATCACTTTGTAGTTTTCCTGGTATAATAACTGAACAGGCGACACGTATGTGAATTAGTTTACAAAGTTGGGTTTTGCGTGTCTATTCTTTCAATGGAAACTTGTTTCTGTGCCGTACAATGCGAGATAACACTTTTCAGTTTTCCTGTATTCCTAATTGAGGCAGCGACACACATGTGATTTAGTTTACATAGTAGTGCTTTGCTTTTCTGTTCTTTCGATGGAAACTTGTTCCTGTCCTGTACAGTGCAATATATCACTTTTTAGTTTTCCTGAGACAATAATTGAACAGGCGACACGTATGTGAAGTAGTTTACAAAGTTGTGCATTGCGTTTATGTTCTTTCGATGGAAACTTGTTTCTGTGCCGTATACTGCGAGATAACACTTTTCAGTTTTCCTGTATTGTTAATTGAGCGAGTGACACACATGTGATTTAGTTTACAAAGTAGTGGTTTGGGTTTATGTTCTTTCCTTGGAAACTTGTTCCTGTTAGGAACAAGTTAGGGTTAGGTTTAGGGTTAGGGTTAGGGTTAGTGTTATGGTTAGGGTTAGGGTTAGGGTTAGGGTTAGGGTTCGCGTTAGGGTTAGGGTAGGGTTAGGGTTAGGGTTAGGGTTAGGGTTCGCGTTAGGGTTAGGGTAGGGTTAGGGTTAGGGTTAGGGTAGGGTTAGGGTAGGGTTAGGGTTAGGTTTAGGGTTAGGGTTAGCGTTAGAGTTAGGGTAGGGTTAGGGTTAGGGTTAGGGTTAGGGTTTGGGTAGGGTTAGGGTTAGGGTTAGGTTTAGCATTAGCGTTAGGGTAGGGTTAGGGTTAGGGTTAGGGTTAGGGTTTGGGTAGGGATAGGGTTAGGGTTAGAGTTAGGTATGGGTTAGGGTCAGGTTCAGGATTAGGGTTAGGGTTATGGTTATGGTTAGTGTTATATCTCTTTTCAGTTTTCCTGTTATAATAATTGAAAAGGCGGCACGTATGTGTATTAGTTTACAAAGTAGTGCTTTGCGTTTATGTTCTTTCGTTCGAAACTTGTTCCTTTGCTGTAGAGTGCGATATATCACTTTGTAGTTTTCCTGGTATAATTACTGAACAGGCGATACGTATGTGAATTAGTTTACAAAGTTGTGCTTTACGTTTATGTTCTTTCGATGGAAACTTGTCTTTGTGCCATATAGTGCGAGATAACACTTTTCAGTTTTCCTGTATTGCTAATTGAGCGAGCGATACACATGTGATTCAGTTTATGAATTAGTGCTTTGCTTCTCTGTTCTTTCATTCGAAATTTGTTCCTGTACTGTACAGTGCGATATATCACTTTTCAGTTTTCCTGTATTCCTAATTGAGCGAGCGACACACATGTGATTTAGTTTACAAAGTAGTGCTTTGATTTTCTGTTCTTTCATTCGAAACGTGTTCCTGTGCTGTACAGTGTGCTATATCACTTTTCAGTTTTCTTGTTATAATAATTGAACGGGCGACACGTATGTGAATTAGTTTACAAAGTTGTGCATTGCGTTTATGTTCTTTCGATGGAAACTTGTTTCTCTGCCATACAATGCGAGATAACACTTTTCAGTTTTCCTGTATTCCTAATTGAGCCAGCGACACACATGTGATTTAGTTTACATAGTAGTGCTTTGGTTTTCTGTTCTTTCGTTGGAAACTTGTTCCTGTCCTGTACAGTGCAATATATCACTTTTTAGTTTTCCTGTTACAATAATTGAACAGGCGACACGTATGTGAAGTAGTTTACAAAGTTGTGCATTGCGTTTATGTTCTTTCGATGGAAACTTGTTTCTGTGCCGTATAGTGCGAGATAATACTTTTCAGTTTTCCTGTATTGCTAATTGAGCGAGCGACACACATGTGATTCAGTTTACCAATTAGTGCTTTGCTTTTCTGTAGTTTCGCTCAAAATTTGTTCCTCTACTGTACAGTGCGATATATCACTTTTCAGTTTTCCTGTATTCCTAATTGAGCGAGTGACACACATGTGATTAAGTTTACAAAGTAGTGGTTTGGGTTTATGTTCTTTCCTTGGAAACTTGTTCCTGTTAGGAACAAGTTAGGGTTAGGTTTAGGGTTAGGGTTAGGGTTAGTGTTAGTGTTAGGGTGAGGGTTAGGGTTAGGGTTAGCGTTCGCGTTAGGGTTAGGGTAGGGTTAGGGTTAGGGTTAGGGTTAGGGTTAGGGTTAGGGTAGGGTTAGGGTTAGGGTTAGGGTTAGGGTTAGGGTTAGAGTTAGGGTAGGGTTAGGGTTAGGGTTAGGGTTAGGGTTAGGGTTTGGGTAGGGTTAGGGTTAGGGTTAGGGTTAGGGTCAGGTTCAGGATTAGGGTTAGGGTTAGGGTTAGGGTTAGTGTTATATCTCTTTTCAGTTTTCCTGTTATAATAATTGAAAAGGCGGCACGTATGTGTATTAGTTTACAAAGTAGTGCTTTGCGTTTATGTTCTTTCGTTCGAAACTTGTTCCTTTGCTGTACAGTGCGATATATCACTTTGTAGTTTTCCTGGTATAATAACTGAACAGGCGACACGTATGTGAATTAGTTTAAAAAGTTGTGCTTTACGTTTATGTTCTTTCGATGGAAACTTGTCTTTGTGCCATATAGTGCGAGATAACACTTTTCAGTTTTCCTGTATTGCTAATTGAGCGAGCGACACACATGTGATTCAGTTTATGAATTAGTGCTTTGCTTCTCTGTTCTTTCATTCGAAATTTGTTCCTGTACTGTACAGTGCGATATATCACTTTTCAGTTTTCCTGTATTCCTAATTGAGCGAGCGACACACATGTGATTTACTTTACAAAGTAGTGCTTTGATTTTCTGTTCTTTCATTCGAAACGTGTTCCTGTGCTGTACAGTGTGCTATATCACTTTTCAGTTTTCTTGTTATAATAATTGAACGGGCGACACGTATGTGAATTAGTTTACAAAGTTGTGCATTGCGTTTATGTTCTTTCGATGGAAACTTGTTTCTGTGCCGTACAATGCGAGATAACACTTTTCAGTTTTCCTGTATTCCTAATTGAGCCAGCGACACACATGTGATTTAGTTTACATAGTAGTGCTTTGGTTTTCTGTTCTTTCGTTGGAAACTTGTTCCTGTCCTGTACAGTGCAATATATCACTTTTTAGTTTTCCTGTTACAATAATTGAACAGGCGACACGTATGTGAAGTAGTTTACAAAGTTGGGCATTGCGTTTATGTTCCTTCGATGGAAACTTGTTTCTGTGCCGTATAGTGCGAGATAATACTTTTCAGTTTTCCTGTATTGCTAATTGAGCGAGCGACACACATGTGATTCAGTTTACCAATTAGTGCTTTGCTTTTCTGTAGTTTCGCTCAAAATTTGTTCCTCTACTGTACAGTGCGATATATCACTTTTCAGTTTTCCTGTATTCCTAATTGAGCGAGTGACACACATGTGATTTAGTTTACAAAGTAGTGGTTTGGGTTTATGTTCTTTCCTTGGAAACTTGTTCCTGTTAGGAACAAGTTAGGGTTAGGTTTAGGGTTAGGGTTAGGGTTAGTGTTAGTGTTAGGGTGAGGGTTAGGGTTAGGGTTAGCGTTCGCGTTAGGGTTAGGGTAGGGTTAGGGTTAGGGTTAGGGTTAGGGTTAGGGTAGGGTTAGGGTTAGGGTTAGGGTTAGGGTTAGGGTTAGAGTTAGGGTAGGGTTAGGGTTAGGGTTAGGGTTAGGGTTTGGGTAGGGTTAGGGTTAGGGTTAGGGTTAGGGTCAGGTTCAGGATTAGGGTTAGGGTTAGGGTTAGGGTTAGTGTTATATCTCTTTTCAGTTTTCCTGTTATAATAATTGAAAAGGCGGCACGTATGTGTATTAGTTTACAAAGTAGTGCTTTGCGTTTATGTTCTTTCGTTCGAAACTTGTTCCGTTGCTGTACAGTGCGATATATCACTTTGTAGTTTTCCTGGTATAATAACTGAACAGGCGACACGTATGTGAATTAGTTTAAAAAGTTGTGCTTTACGTTTATGTTCTTTCGATGGAAACTTGTCTTTGTGCCATATAGTGCGAGATAACACTTTTCAGTTTTCCTGTATTGCTAATTGAGCGAGCGACACACATGTGATTCAGTTTATGAATTAGTGCTTTGCTTCTCTGTTCTTTCATTCGAAATTTGTTCCTGTACTGTACAGTGCGATATATCACTTTTCAGTTTTCCTGTATTCCTAATTGAGCGAGCGACACACATGTGATTTGGTTTACAAAGTAGTGCTTTGATTTTCTGTTCTTTCAATCGAAACGTGTTCCTGTGCTGTACAGTGTGCTATATCACTTTTCAGTTTTCTTGTTATAATAATTGAACGGGCGACACGTATGTGAATTAGTTTACAAATTTGGGTTTTGCGTGTCTATTCTTTCAATGGAAACTTGTTTCTGTGCCGTACAATGCGAGATAACACTTTTCAGTTTTCCTGTATTCCTAATTGAGCCAGCGACACACATGTGATTTAGTTTACATAGTAGTGCTTTGGTTTTCTGTTCTTTCGTTGGAAACTTGTTCCTGTCCTGTACAGTGCAATATATCACTTTTTAGTTTTCCTGTTACAATAATTGAACAGGCGACACGTATGTGAAGTAGTTTACAAAGTTGTGCATTGCGTTTATGTTCTTTCGATGGAAACTTGTTTTTGTGCCATATAGTGCGAGATAACACTTTTCAGTTTTCCTGTATTGCTAATTGAGCGAGTGACACACATGTGATTTAGTTTACAAAGTAGTGGTTTGGGTTTATGTTCTTTCCTTGGAAACTTGTTCGTGTTAGGAACAAGTTAGGGTTAGGGTTAGGGTAGGGTTAGGGTTAGGGTTAGGGTTAGGGTTAGGGTTAGGTTTAGCGTTAGCGTTAGGTTAGGGTTAGGGTTAGGGTTAGGGTTTGGGTAGGGATAGGGTTAGGGTTAGAGTTAGGGTTAGGGTTAGGGTCAGGTTCAGGATTAGGGTTAGGGTTAGGGTTATGGTTAGTGTTATATCTCTTTTCAGTTTTCCTGTTATAATAATTGAAAAGGCGGCATGTATGTGTATTAGTTTACAAAGTAGTGCTTTGCGTTTATGTTCTTTCGTTCGAAACTTGTTCCTTTGCTGTACAGTGCGATATATCACTTTGTAGTTTTCCTGGTATAATAACTGAACAGGCGACACGTATGTGAATTAGTTTACAAAGTTGTGCATTGCGTTTATGTTCTTTCGATGGAAACTTGTTTTTGTGCCGTATAGTGCGAGATAACACTTTTCAGTTTTCCTGTATTGCTAATTGAGCGAGTGACACACATGTGATTTAGTGTACAAAGTAGTGGTATGGGTTTATGTTCTTTCCTTGGAAACTTGTTCCTGTTAGGAACAAGTTAGGGTTAGGGTTAGGGTTAGTGTTAGGGTTAGGGTTAGGGTTAGGGTTAGGGTTCGCGTTAGGGTTAGGGTAGGGTTAGGGTTAGGGTTAGGGTTAGGGTTAGGGTAGGGTTAGGGTTAGGGTTAGGGTTAGAGTTAGGGTTAGGTTTAGCGTTAGCGTTAGGGTAGGGTTAGGGTTAGGGTTAGGGTTAGGGTTTGGGTAGGGATAGGGTTAGGGTTAGAGTTAGGGTTAGGGTTAGGGTCAGGTTCAGGATTAGGGTTAGGGTTAGGGTTATGTTTAGTGTTATATCTCTTTTCAGTTTTCCTGTTATAATAATTGAAAAGGCGGCACGTATGTGTATTAGTTTACAAAGTAGTGCTTTGCGTTTATGTTCTTTCGTTCGAAACTTGTTCCTTTGCTGTACAGTGCGATATATCACTTTGTAGTTTTCCTGGTATAATAACTGAACAGGCGACACGTATGTGAATTAGTTTACAAAGTTGTGCTTTACGTTTATGTTCTTTCGATGGAAACTTGTCTTTGTGCCATATAGTGCGAGATAACACTATTCAGTTTTCCTGTATTGCTAATTGAGCGAGCGACACACATGTGATTCAGTTTATGAATTAGTGCTTTGCTTCTCTGTTCTTTCATTCGAAATTTGTTCCTGTACTGTACAGTGCGATATATCACTTTTCAGTTTTCCTGTATTCCTAATTGAGCGAGCGACACACATGTGATTTAGTTTACAAAGTAGTGCTTTGATTTTCTGTTCTTTCATTCGAAACGTGTTCCTGTGCTGTACAGTGTGCTATATCACTTTTCAGTTTTCTTGTTATAATAATTGAACGGGCGACACGTATGTGAATTAGTTTACAAAGTTGGGTTTTGCGTGTCTATTCTTTCAATGGAAACTTGTTTCTGTGCCGTACAATGCGAGATAACACTTTTCAGTTTTCCTGTATTCCTAATTGAGGCAGCGACACACATGTGATTTAGTTTACATAGTAGTGCTTTGCTTTTCTGTTCTTTCGATGGAAACTTATTCCTGTCCTGTACAGTGCAATATATCACTTTTTAGTTTTCCTGTTACAATAATTGAACAGGCGACACGTATGTGAAGTAGTTTACAAAGTTGTGCATTGCGTTTATGTTCTTTCGATGGAAACTTGTTTCTGTGCCGTATAGTGCGAGATAACACTTTTCAGTTTTCCTGTATTGCTAATTGAGCGAGTGACACACATGTGATTTAGTTTACAATGTAGAGGTTTGGGTTTATGTTCTTTCCTTGGAAACTTGTTCCTGTTAGGAACAAGTTAGGGTTAGGTTTAGGGTTAGGGTTAGGGTTAGTGTTATGGTTAGGGTTAGGGTTAGGGTTAGGGTTCGCGTTAGGGTTAGGGTAGGGTTAGGGTTAGGGTTAGGGTTAGGGTTCGCGTTAGGGTTAGGGTAGGGTTAGGGTTAGGGTTAGGGTAAGTTAGGGTAGGGTTAGGGTTAGGTTTAGGGTTAGGGTTAGCGTTAGAGTTAGGGTAGGGTTAGGGTTAGGGTTAGGGTTAGGGTTAGGGTTTGGGTAGGGTTAGGGTTAGGGTTAGGGTTAGGTTTAGCATTAGCGTTAGGGTAGGGTTAGGGTTAGGGTTAGGGTTAGGGTTTGGGGAGGGAAAGGGTTAGGGTTCGAGTTAGGGTTAGGTTTAGGGTCAGGTTCAGGATTAGGGTTAGGGTTAGGGTTATGGTTAGTGTTATATCTCTTTTCAGTTTTCCTGTTATAATAATTGAAAAGGCGGCATGTATGTGTATTAGTTTACAAAGTAGTGCTTTGCGTTTATGTTCTTTCGTTCGAAACTTGTTCCTTTGCTGTACAGTGCGATATATCACTTTGTAGTTTTCCTGGTATAATTACTGAACAGGCGACACGTATGTGAATTAGTTTACAAAGTTGTGCTTTACGTTTATGTTCTTTCGATGGAAACTTGTCTTTGTGCCATATAGTGCGAGATAACACTTTTCAGTTTTCCTGTATTGCTATTTGAGCGACCGACACACATTTGATTCAGTTTATGAATTAGTGCTTTGCTTCTCTGTTCTTTCATTCGAAATTTGTTCCTGTACTGTACAGTGCGATATATCACTTTTCAGTTTTCCTGTATTCCTAATTGAGCGAGCGACACACATGTGATTTACTTTACAAAGTAGTGCTTTGATTTTCTGTTCTTTCATTCGAAACGTGTTCCTGTGCTGTACAGTGTGCTATATCACTTTTCAGTTTTCTTGTTATAATAATTGAACGGGCGACACGTATGTGAATTAGTTTACAAAGTTGTGCATTGCGTTTATGTTCTTTCGATGGAAACTTGTTTCTGTGCCGTACAATGCGAGATAACACTTTTCAGTTTTCCTGTATTCCTAATTGAGCCAGCGACACACATGTGATTTAGTTTACATAGTAGTGCTTTGGTTTTCTGTTCTTTCGTTGGAAACTTGTTCCTGTCCTGTACAGTGCAATATATCACTTTTTAGTTTTCCTGTTACAATAATTGAACAGGCGACACGTATGTGAAGTAGTTTACAAAGTTGGGCATTGCGTTTATGTTCTTTCGATGGAAACTTGTTTCTGTGCCGTATAGTGCGAGATAATACTTTTCAGTTTTCCTGTATTGCTAATTGAGCGAGCGACACACATGTGATTCAGTTTACCAATTAGTGCTTTGCTTTTCTGTAGTTTCGCTCAAAATTTGTTCCTCTACTGTACAGTGCGATATATCACTTTTCAGTTTTCCTGTATTCCTAATTGAGCGAGTGACACACATGTGATTTAGTTTACAAAGTAGTGGTTTGGGTTTATGTTCTTTCCTTAGAAACTTGTTCCTGTTAGGAACAAGTTAGGGTTAGGTTTAGGGTTAGGGTTAGGGTTAGTGTTAGTGTTAGGGTGAGGGTTAGGGTTAGGGTTAGCTTTCGCGTTAGGGTTAGGGTAGGGTTAGGGTTAGGGTTAGGGTTAGGGTTAGGGTAGGGTTAGGGTTAGGGTTAGATTTAGGGTTAGGGTTAGAGTTAGGGTAGGGTTAGGGTTAGGGTTAGGGTTAGGGTTTGGGTAGGGTTAGGGTTAGGGTTAGGGTTAGGGTCTGGTTCAGGATTAGGGTTAGGGTTAGGGTTAGGGTTAGTGTTATATCTCTTTTCAGTTTTCCTGTTATAATAATTGAAAAGGCGGCACGTATGTGTATTAGTTTACAAAGTAGTGCTTTGCGTTTATGTTCTTTCGTTCGAAACTTGTTCCGTTGCTGTACAGTGCGATATATCACTTTGTAGTTTTCCTGGTATAATAACTGAACAGGCGACACGTATGTGAATTAGTTTAAAAAGTTGTGCTTTACGTTTATGTTCTTTCGATGGAAACTTGTCTTTGTGCCATATAGTGCGAGATAACACTTTTCAGTTTTCCTGTATTGCTAATTGAGCGAGCGACACACATGTGATTCAGTTTATGAATTAGTGCTTTGCTTCTCTGTTCTTTCATTCGAAATTTGTTCCTGTACTGTACAGTGCGATATATCACTTTTCAGTTTTCCTGTATTCCTAATTGAGCGAGCGACACACATGTGATTTAGTTTACAAAGTAGTGCTTTGATTTTCTGTTCTTTCAATCGAAACGTGTTCCTGTGCTGTACAGTGTGCTATATCACTTTTCAGTTTTCTTGTTATAATAATTGAACGGGCGACACGTATGTGAATTAGTTTACAAAGTTGGGTTTTGCGTGTCTATTCTTTCAATGGAAACTTGATTCTGTGCCGTACAATGCGAGATAACACTTTTCAGTTTTCCTGTATTCCTAATTGAGCCAGCGACACACATGTGATTTAGTTTACATAGTAGTGCTTTGGTTTTCTGTTCTTTCGTTGGAAACTTGTTCCTGTCCTGTACAGTGCAATATATCACTTTTTAGTTTTCCTGTCACAATAATTGAACAGGCGACACGTATGTGAAGTAGTTTACAAAGTTGTGCATTGCGTTTATGTTCTTTCGATGGAAACTTGTTTTTGTGCCGTATAGTGCGAGATAACACTTTTCAGTTTTCCTGTATTGCTAATTGAGCGAGTGACACACATGTGATTTAGTTTACAAAGTAGTGGTTTGGGTTTATGTTCTTTCCTTGGAAACTTGTTCGTGTTAGGAACAAGTTAGGGTTAGGGTTAGGGTAGGGTTAGGGTTAGGGTTAGGGTTAGGGTTAGGTTTAGCGTTAGCGTTAGGTTAGGGTTAGGGTTAGGGTTAGGGTTTGGGTAGGGATAGGGTTAGGGTTAGAGTTAGGGTTAGGGTTAGGGTCAGGTTCAGGATTAGGGTTAGGGTTAGGGTTATGGTTAGTGTTATATCTCTTTTCAGTTTTCCTGTTATAATAATTGAAAAGGCGGCATGTATGTGTATTAGTTTACAAAGTAGTGCTTTGCGTTTATGTTCTTTCGTTCGAAACTTGTTCCTTTGCTGTACAGTGCGATATATCACTTTGTAGTTTTCCTGGTATAATAACTGAACAGGCGACACGTATGTGAATTAGTTTACAAAGTTGTGCATTGCGTTTATGTTCTTTCGATGGAAACTTGTTTTTGTGCCGTATAGTGCGAGATAACACTTTTCAGTTTTCCTGTATTGCTAATTGAGCGAGTGACACACATGTGATTTAGTGTACAAAGTAGTGGTTTGGGTTTATGTTCTTTCCTTGGAAACTTGTTCCTGTTAGGAACAAGTTAGGGTTAGGGTTAGGGTTAGTGTTAGGGTTAGGGTTAGGGTTAGGGTTAGGGTTAGGGTTCGCGTTAGGGTTAGGGTAGGGTTAGGGTTAGGGTTAGGGTTAGGGTTAAGGTTAGGGTAGGGTTAGGGTTAGGGTTAGGGTTAGAGTTAGGGTTAGGTTTAGCGTTAGCGTTAGGGTAGGGATAGGGTTAGGGTTAGGGTTAGGGTTTGGGTAGGGATAGGGTTAGGGTTAGAGTTAGGGTTAGGGTTAGGGTCAGGTTCAGGATTAGGGTTAGGGTTAGGGTTATGTTTAGTGTTATATCTCTTTTCAGTTTTCCTGTTATAATAATTGAAAAGGCGGCACGTATGTGTATTAGTTTACAAAGTAGTGCTTTGCGTTTATGTTCTTTCGTTCGAAACTTGTTCCTTTGCTGTACAGTGCGATATATCACTTTGTAGTTTTCCTGGTATAATAACTGAACAGGCGACACGTATGTGAATTAGTTTACAAAGTTGTGCTTTACGTTTATGTTCTTTCGATGGAAACTTGTCTTTGTGCCATATAGTGCGAGATAACACTATTCAGTTTTCCTGTATTGCTAATTGAGCGAGCGACACACATGTGATTCAGTTTATGAATTAGTGCTTTGCTTCTCTGTTCTTTCATTCGAAATTTGTTCCTGTACTGTACAGTGCGATATATCACTTTTCAGTTTTCCAGTATTCCTAATTGAGCGAGCGACACACATGTGATTTAGTTTACAAAGTAGTGCTTTGATTTTCTGTTCTTTCATTCGAAACGTGTTCCTGTGCTGTACAGTGTGCTATATCACTTTTCAGTTTTCTTGTTATAATAATTGAACGGGCGACACGTATGTGAATTAGTTTACAAAGTTGGGTTTTGCGTGTCTATTCTTTCAATGGAAACTTGTTTCTGTGCCGTACAATGCGAGATAACACTTTTCAGTTTTCCTGTATTCCTAATTGAGGCAGCGACACACATGTGATTTAGTTTACATAGTAGTGCTTTGCTTTTCTGTTCTTTCGATGGAAACTTGTTCCTGTCCTGTACAGTGCAATATATCACTTTTTAGTTTTCCTGTTACAATAATTGAACAGGCGACACGTATGTGAAGTAGTTTACAAAGTTGTGCATTGCGTTTATGTTCTTTCGATGGAAACTTGTTTCTGTGCCGTATACTGCGAGATAACACTTTTCAGTTTTCCTGTATTGCTAATTGAGCGAGTGACACACATGTGATTTAGTTTACAATGTAGTGGTTTGGGTTTATGTTCTTTCCTTGGAAACTTGTTCCTGTTAGGAACAAGTTAGGGTTAGGTTTAGGGTTAGGTTTAGGGTTAGTGTTAGTGTTAGGGTTAGGGTTAGCGTTTGCGTTAGGTTTAGGGTAGGGTTAGGGTTAAGGTTAGGGTTAGGGTTAGGGTTTGGGTAGGGTTAGGGTTAGGGTTCGCGTTAGGGTTAGGGTAGGGTTAGGGTTAGGGTTAGGGTTAGGGTTAGAGTTAGGGTAGGATTAGGGTTAGGGTTAGGGTTAGGGTTAGGGTTAGGGTTAGGGTTCGCGTTAGGGTTAGGGTAGGGTTAGGGTTAGGGTTAGGGTTAGGGTTAGGGTTCGCGTTAGGGTTAGGGTAGGGTTAGGGTTAGGGTTAGGGTTAGGGTTAGGGTTAGGGTTAGCGTTAGGGTACGGTTATCGTTAGGGTTAGGGTTAGGGTTAGGGTTTGGGTTAGCGTTAGCGTTAGGGTAGGGTTAGGGTTAGGGTTAGGGTTTGCGTTAGGTTTAGGGTAGGGTTAGGGTTAGGGTTAGGGTTAGGGTTAGGGTCAGGTTCAGGATTAGGGTTAGGGTTAGGGTTATGGTTAGTGTTATATCTCTTTTCAGTTTTCCTGTTATAATAATTGAAAAGGCGGCACGTATGTGTATTAGTTTACAAAGTAGTGCTTTGCGTTTATGTTCTTTCGTTCGAAACTTGTTCCTTTGCTGTACAGTGCGATATATCACTTTGTAGTTTTCCTGGTATAATAACTGAACAGGCGACACGTATGTGAATTAGTTTACAAAGTTGTGCTTTACGTTTATGTTCTTTCGATGGAAACTTGTCTTTTTGCCATATAGTGCGAGATAACACTTTTCAGTTTTCCTGTATTGCTAATTGAGCAAGCGACACACATGTGATTCAGTTTATGAATTAGTGCTTTGCTTCTCTGTTCTTTCATTCGAAATTTGTTCTTGTACTGTACAGTGCGATATATCACTTTTCAGTTTTCCTCTATTTCTAATTGAGCGAGCAATACACATGTGATTTAGTTTACAAAGTAGTGCTTTGATTTTCTGTTCTTTCATTCGAAACGTGTTCCTGTGCTGTACAGTGTGCTATATCACTTTTCAGTTTTCTTGTTATAATAATTGAACGGGCGACACGTATGTGAATTAGTTTACAAAGTTGGGTTTTGCGTGTCTATTCTTTCAATGGAAACTTGTTTCTGTGCCGTATAATGCGAGATAACACTTTTCAGTTTTCCTGTATTCCTGATTTTGCCAGCGACACACATGTGATTTAGTTTACATAGTAGTGCTTTGCTTTTCTGTTCTTTCGTTGGAAACTTGTTCCTGTCCTGTATAGTGCAATATATCACTTTTTAGTTTTCCTGTTATAATAATTGAACAGGCGACACGTATGTGAATTAGTTTACAAAGTTGTGCATTGCGTTTATGTTCTTTCGATGGAAACTTGTTTCTGTGCCGTATAGTGCGAGATAACACTTTTCAGTTTTCTTGTATTGCTAATTGAGCGAGCGACACACATGTGATTTAGTTTACCAATTAGTGCTTTGCTTTTCTGTAGTTTCGTTCAAAATTTGTTCCTCTGCTGTACAGTGCGATATATCACTTTCCAGTTTTCCTGTATTCCTAATTGAGCGAGTGACACACATGTGATTTAGTTTACAAAGTAGTGGTTTGGGTTTATGTTCTTTCCTTGGAAACTTGTTCCTGTTAGGAACAAGTTAGGGTTAGGTTTAGGGTTATGGTTAGGGTTAGTGTTAGGGTTAGGGTTAGGGTTAGGGTTCGCGTTAGGGTTAGGGTAGGGTTAGGGTTAGGGTTAGGGTTAGGGTTAGGGTTAGGGTAGGGTTAGGGTTAGGGTTAGGGTTAGGGTTAGGGTTAGGGTTCGCCTTAGGGTTAGGGTAGGGTTAGGGTTAGGGTTAGGGTTAGGGTTAGGGTTAGGGTTCGCGTTAGGGTTAGGGTAGGGTTAGGGTTAGGGTTAGGGTTAGGGTTAGCGTTAGCGTTAGGGTACGGTTATCGTTAGGGTTAGGGTTAGGGTTAGGGTTTGGGTTAGCGTTAGCGTTAGGGTAGGGTTAGGGTTAGGGTTAGGGTTTGCGTTAGGTTTAGGGTAGGGTTAGGGTTAGGGTTAGGGTTAGGGTTAGGGTTAGGTTCAGGATTAGGGTTAGGGTTAGGGTTATAGTTAGTGTTATATCTCTTTTCAGTTTTCCTGTTATAATAATTGAAAAGGCGGCACGTATGTGTATTAGTTTACAAAGTAGTGCTTTGCGTTTATGTTCTTTCGTTCGAAACTTGTTCCTTTGCTGTACAGTGCGATATATCACTTTGTAGTTTTCCTGGTATAATAACTGAACAGGCGACACGTATGTGAATTAGTTTACAAAGTTGTGCTTTACGTTTATGTTCTTTCGATGGAAACTTGTCTTTGTGCCATATAGTGCGAGATAACACTTTTCAGTTTTCCTGTATTGCTAATTGAGCGAGCAACACACATGTGATTCAGTTTATGAATTAGTGCTTTGCTTCTCTGTTCTTTCATTCGAAATTTGTTCTTGTACTGTACAGTGCGATATATCACTTTTCAGTTTTCCTGTATTCCTAATTGAGCGAGCGACACACATGTGATTTAGTTTACAAAGTAGTGCTTTGATTTTCTGTTCTTTCATTCGAAACGTGTTCCTGTGCTGTACAGTGTGCTATATCACTTTTCAGTTTTCTTGTTATAATAATTGAACGGGCGACACGTATGTGAATTAGTTTACAAAGTTGGGTTTTGCGTGTCTATTCTTTCAATGGAAACTTGTTTCTGTGCCGTATAATGCGAGATAACACTTTTCAGTTTTCCTGTATTCCTGATTGAGCCAGCGACACACATGTGATTTAGTTTACATAGTAGTGCTTTGCTTTTCTGTTCTTTCGTTGGAAACTTGTTCCTGTCCTGTATAGTGCAATATATCACTTTTTAGTTTTCCTGTTATAATAATTGAACAGGCGACACGTATGTGAATTAGTTTACAAAGTTGTGCATTGCGTTTATGTTCTTTCGATGGAAACTTGTTTCTGTGCCGTATAGTGCGAGATAACACTTTTCAGTTTTCTTGTATTGCTAATTGAGCGAGCGACACACATGTGATTTAGTTTACCAATTAGTGCTTTGCTTTTCTGTAGTTTCGTTCAAAATTTGTTCCTCTGCTGTACAGTGCGATATATCACTTTCCAGTTTTCCTGTATTCCTAATTGAGCGAGTGACACACATGTGATTTAGTTTACAAAGTAGTGGTTTGGGTTTATGTTCTTTCCTTGGAAACTTGTTCCTGTTAGGAACAAGTTAGGGTTAGGTTTAGGGTTATGGTTAGGGTTAGTGTTAGGGTTAGGGTTAGGGTTAGGGTTCGCGTTAGGGTTAGGGTAGGGTTAGGGTTAGGGTTAGGGTTAGGGTTAGGGTTAGGGTAGGGTTAGGGTTAGGGTTAGGGTTAGGGTTAGGGTTAGGGTTCGCCTTAGGGTTAGGGTAGGGTTAGGGTTAGGGTTAGGGTTAGGGTTAGGGTTAGGGTTCGCGTTAGGGTTAGGGTAGGGTTAGGGTTAGGGTTAGGGTTAGGGTTAGCGTTAGCGTTAGGGTACGGTTATCGTTAGGGTTAGGGTTAGGGTTAGGGTTTGGGTTAGCGTTAGCGTTAGGGTAGGGTTAGGGTTAGGGTTAGGGTTTGCGTTAGGTTTAGGGTAGGGTTAGGGTTAGGGTTAGGGTTAGGGTTAGGGTTAGGTTCAGGATTAGGGTTAGGGTTAGGGTTATAGTTAGTGTTATATCTCTTTTCAGTTTTCCTGTTATAATAATTGAAAAGGCGGCACGTATGTGTATTAGTTTACAAAGTAGTGCTTTGCGTTTATGTTCTTTCGTTCGAAACTTGTTCCTTTGCTGTACAGTGCGATATATCACTTTGTAGTTTTCCTGGTATAATAACTGAACAGGCGACACGTATGTGAATTAGTTTACAAAGTTGTGCTTTACGTTTATGTTCTTTCGATGGAAACTTGTCTTTGTGCCATATAGTGCGAGATAACACTTTTCAGTTTTCCTGTATTGCTAATTGAGCGAGCAACACACATGTGATTCAGTTTATGAATTAGTGCTTTGCTTCTCTGTTCTTTCATTCGAAATTTGTTCTTGTACTGTACAGTGCGATATATCACTTTTCAGTTTTCCTGTATTCCTAATTGAGCGAGCGACACACATGTGATTTAGTTTACAAAGTAGTGCTTTGATTTTCTGTTCTTTCATTCGAAACGTGTTCCTGTGCTGTACAGTGTGCTATATCACTTTTCAGTTTTCTTGTTATAATAATTGAACGGGCGACACGTATGTGAATTAGTTTACAAAGTTGGGTTTTGCGTGTCTATTCTTTCAATGGAAACTTGTTTCTGTGCCGTATAATGCGAGATAACACTTTTCAGTTTTCCTGTATTCCTGATTGAGCCAGCGACACACATGTGATTTAGTTTACATAGTAGTGCTTTGCTTTTCTGTTCTTTCGTTGGAAACTTGTTCCTGTCCTGTATAGTGCAATATATCACTTTTTAGTTTTCCTGTTATAATAATTGAACAGGCGACACGTATGTAAATTAGTTTACAAAGTTGTGCATTGCGTTTATGTTCTCTCGATGGAAACTTGTTTCTGTGCCGTATAGTGCGAGATAACACTTTTCAGTTTTCCTGTATTGCTAATTGAGCGAGCGACACACATGTGATTTAGTTTACCAATTAGTGCTTTGCTTTTCTGTAGTTTCGTTCAAAATTTGTTCCTCTGCTGTACAGTGCGATATATCACTTTCCAGTTTTCCTGTATTCCTAATTGAGCGAGTGACACACATGTGATTTAGTTTACAAAGTAGTGGTTTGGGTTTATGTTCTTTCCTTGGAAACTTGTTCCTGTTAGGAACAAGTTAGGGTTAGGTTTAGGGTTATGGTTAGGGTTAGTGTTAGGGTTAGGGTTAGGGTTAGGGTTAGGGTTAGGGTTCGCGTTAGGGTTAGGGTAGGGTTAGGGTTAGGGTTAGGGTAGGGTTAGGGTTAGGGTTAGGGTTAGGGTTAGGGTTCGCGTTAGGGTTAGGGTAGGGTTAGGGTTAGGGTTAGGGTTAGGGTTAGGATTAGGGTTAGGGTTCGCGTTAGGGTTAGGGTAGGGTTAGGGTTAGGGTTAGGGTTAGGGTTATGGTTAGCGTTAGCGTTAGGGTACGGTTATCGTTAGGGTTAGGGTTAGGGTTAGGGTTTGGGTTAGCGTTAGCGTTAGGGTAGGGTTAGGGTTAGGGTTTGCGTTAGGTTTAGGGTAGGGTTAGGGTTAGGGTTAGGGTTAGGGTTAGGGTTAGGGTCAGGTTCAGGATTAGGGTTAGGGTTATGGTTAGTGTTATATCTCTTTTCAGTTTTCCTGTTATAATAATTGAAAAGGCGGCACGTATGTGTATTAGTTTACAAAGTAGTGCTTTGCGTTTATGTTCTTTCGTTCGAAACTTGTTCCTTTGCTGTACAGTGCGATATATCACTTTGTAGTTTTCCTGGTATAATAACTGAACAGGCGACACGTATGTGAATTAGTTTACAAAGTTGTGCTTTACGTTTATGTTCTTTCGATGGAAACTTGTCTTTGTTCCATATAGTGCGAGATAACACTTTTCAGTTTTCCTGTATTGCTAATTGAGCGAGCGACACACATGTGATTCAGTTTATTAATTAGTGCTTTGCTTCTCTGTTCTTTCATTCGAAATTTGTTCCTGTACTGTACAGTGCGATATATCACTTATCAGTTTTCCTGTATTCCTAATTGAGCGAGCGACACACATGTGATTTAGTTTACAAAGTAGTGCTTTGATTTTCTGTTCTTTCATTCGAAACGTGTTCCTGTGCTGTACAGTGTGCTATATTATTTTTCAGTTTTCTTGTTATAATAATTGAACGGGCGACACGTATGTGAATTAGTTTACAAAGTTGGGTTTTGAGTATCTGTTCTTTCAATGGAAACTTGTTTCTGTGCCGTACAATGCGAGATAACACTTTTCAGTTTTCCTGTATTCCTAATGGAGGCAGCGACACACATGTCATTTAGTTTACATAGTAGTGCTTTGCTTTTCTGTTCTTTCGATGGAAACTTGTTCCTGTCCTGTACAGTGCAATATATCACTTTTTAGTTTTCCTGTTACAATAATTGAACAGGCGACACGTATGTGAAGTAGTTTACAAAGTTGTGCATTGCGTTTATGTTCTTTCGATGGAAACTTGTTTCTGTGCCGTATAGTGCGAGATAACACTTTTCAGTTTTCCTGTATTGCTAATTGAGCGAGTGACACACATGTGATTTAGTTTACAAAGTAGTGGTTTGGGTTTATGTTCTTTCCTTGGAAACTTGTTCCTAACAGGAACAAGTTAGGGTTAGGTTTAGGGTTAGGGTTAGGGTTAGGGTTAGTGTTAGGGTTAGGGTTAGGGTTAGGGTTAGGGTTAGGGTTAGGGTTAGGATTCGCGTTAGGGTTAGGGTAGGGTTAGGGTTAGGGTTAGGGTTAGGGTAGGGTTAGGGTTAGGGTTAGGGTTAGGGTTAGGGTTAGGGTTAGGTTTAGCGTTAGCGTTAGGGTAGGGTTAGGGTTAGGGTTAGGGTTTGGGTAGGGATAGGGTTAGGGTTAGAGTTAGGGTTAGTGTTAGGGTCAGGTTCAGGATTAGGGTTAGGGTTAGGGTTATGGTTAGTGTTATATCTCTTTTCAGTTTTCCTGTTATAATAATTGAAAACGCGGCCTGTATGTGTATTAGTTTACAAAGTAGTGCTTTGCGTTTATGTTCTTTCGTTCGAAACTTGTTCCTTTGCTGTACAGTGCGATATATCACTTTGTAGTTTTCCTGGTATAATAACTGAACAGGCGACACGTATGTGAATTAGTTTACAAAGTTGTGCTTTACGTTTATGTTCTTTCGATGGAAACTTGTCTTTGTGCCATATAGTGCGAGATAACACTATTAAGTTTTCCTGTATTGCTATTTGAGCGAGCGACACACATGTGATTCAGTTTATGAATTAGTGCTTTGCTTCTCTGTTCTTTCATTCGAAATTTGTTCCTGTACTGTACAGTGCGATATATCACTTTTCAGTTTTCCTGTATTCCTAATTGAGCGAGCGACACACATGTGATTTAGTTTACAAAGTAGTGCTTTGATTTTCTGTTCTTTCATTCGAAACGTGTTCCTGTGCTGTGCAGTGTGCTATATCACTTTTCAGTTTTCTTGTTATAATAATTGAACGGGCGACACGTATGTGAATTAGTTTACAAAGTTGGGTTTTGCGTGTCTATTCTTTCAATGGAAACTTGTTTCTGTGCCGTACAATGCGAGATAACACTTTTCAGTTTTCCTGTATTCCTAATTGAGCCAGCGACACACATGTGATTTAGTTTACATAGTAGTGCTTTGGTTTTCTGTTCTTTCGTTGGAAACTTGTTCCTGTCCTGTACAGTGCAATATATCACTTTTTAGTTTTCCTGTTACAATAATTGAACAGGCGACACGTATGTGAAGTAGTTTACAAAGTTGTGCATTGTGTTTATGTTCTTTCGATGGAAACTTGTTTCTGTGCCGTATAGTGCGAGATAACACTTTTCAGTTTTCCTGTATTGCTAATTGAGCGAGTGACACACATGTGATTTAGTTTACAAAGTAGTGGTTTGGGTTTATGTTCTTTCCTTGGAAACTTGTTCCTGTTAGGAACAATTAGGGTTAGGTTTAGGGTTAGGGTTAGGGTTAGTGTTAGTGTTAGGGTTAGGGTTAGGGTTAGGGTTAGGGTAGGGTTAGGGTTAGGGTTAGTGTTAGTGTTAGGGTTAGGGTTAGGGTTAGGGTTAGGGTTAGGGTTCGCGTTAGGGTTAGGGTAGGGTTAGGGTTAGGGTTAGGGTTAGGGTAGGGTTAGGGTTAGGGTTAGGGTTAGGGTTAGGGTTAGGTTTAGCGTTAGCGTTAGCGTAGGGTTAGGGTTATGGTTAGGGTTAGGGTTTGGGTAGGGATAGGGTTAGGGTTAGAGTTAGGGTTAGGGTTAGGGTCAGGTTCAGGATTAGGGTTTGGGTTAGGGTTATGGTTAGTGTTATATCTCTTTTCAGTTTTCCTGTATTCCTAATTGAGCGAGCGACACACATGTGATTTAGTTTACAAAGTAGTGCTTTGATTTTCTGTTCTTTCATTCGAAACGTGTTCCTGTGCTGTACAGTGTGCTATATCACTTTTCAGTTTTCTTGTTATAATAATTGAACGGGCGACACGTATGTGAATTAGTTTACAAAGTTGGGTTTTGCGTGTCTATTCTTTCAATGGAAACTTGTTTCTGTGCCGTACAATGCGAGATAACACTTTTCAGTTTTCCTGTATTCCTGATTGAGCCAGCGACACACATGTGATTTAGTTTACATAGTAGTGCTTTGGTTTTCTGTTCTTTCGTTGGAAACTTGTTCCTGTCCTGTATAGTGCAATATATCACTTTTTAGTTTTCCTGTTATAATAATTGAACAGGCGACACGTATGTGAATTAGTTTACAAAGTTGTGCATTGCGTTTATGTTCTTTCGATGGAAACT